>NW_009628209.1:0-22327 GCF_000690535.1 Cariama cristata | reverse complement strand
TTCAGGAAAACATGAGAAATGACTTGCAGGTTGGGGAGGTGAGGCTTATAGGTGTGGCACGATCTTTAAAGAGATGAATGGGTGTAGTTTGGAGGAGAAGTAAAAATTTCAGGAACATGAACTTAGAAATCTTCTTAAAGGCTTGTAATGACACAGTCTATTATGGACAGAAGTTACCTTTAGTGCAAGCTGTAGATCTGTCTAGGCATTTAAGTAGTGAGTATGTATAATTATTTTCCCTCTGGGTGCTATTGCTATATGTGCTATCCGGGATAACCCATGTATTTTGTCTGTGTCTAAGGTACTCTCAAAAGCTCTTCTTAAATATAAGACACTCAACTACATATTCCTCACGGGATTAGAAAAAGCAAGATAACTGTTTGTCTGTGGCCTCTGCAAAGACATATGTATTCATAAAGTAAAAAATATTCAGGCTTTAAAACTCACATAGTAATCTAGGTTAAAATGGCTAGACTTTGTCAGGGAGAATGTTCTGCTGATGTTACATAAACTGCCTTTTTGGGAGCATGGAATGACTGCAATTACAGTCAATAATATATTGAACATTATAGCTGAACTACACTGAAGTTAAGCTGCATTTCACGAAGTCAACAAGTCAATAAAGTAGAGATAACTCTTTCCTTCCCTCCTATATTTGAGTAGTGGTAAGTGCAGACATGCTGTGAAAGTGTAGATAAAGTGTATTTCTCTGCATGTAAGCTCAGTGGTACTCCTACATGAAAGATACCTAGGCTGTAGTTCTGATGTATGGCAGCTCAGGCTCAAACTGGGCATGTTCATTTGTAACGTGATGCAAACACAAGGAGTCTTCCTGGCAGTGGATTCAGCATTCAATATATTTTGTTAAAAGTTGTAGTGTTTTATGCAAACACATTATTTTTCCGTAAATGTGTATATACATAAAAATACATATTTATAAAATTATGTAGTTATATATAGTCTATACTACTTGAGTATAATATATCTGTGAAGCACTGTATTCAAGTAATAGGAGGATGTTTTACATATTAAACAAACTAAATTAAAATAGAAAATGTATTAGTTGAAGCTTACTTTATTTCTTGAGCTATTCTTGTTAGTGTCAAGTAGTCAGAGAATTTCTGGTAGTGTATATGAAGTAATAGTGACATTAGAATATTCTAAAGACTGACAATTTCTTGCCAGTATTATCCAGAGTGTGGAGAAAAAAAAAAAGCACTGGCAGTTGAAAGGCTGAAATCCAAGCCCTTTGATTTTGTGCTTCTCTTGTTATAAAGTGCATTGAGGCTATGTTACTCATTCAATACCTAACACCCTGGTAATTAGCCCAAAGCAGGTATACTTAAAATATCATACATTTTTCAGTTCTGTTTACGGTGCAGTTTGGAATGCTGATTACTTTGACCAGCAACTGGGAGCTTTGAGACCACCATCAAAGTGCCATTTTGCTGCTTTGCAGTACCAATACGGTAAATTTTTTGTCTACCTAAATCCTATTTAAACATCATACAATCATTTAGTAAAATTAAGTTGGAGGAGCTTTTGTATCAGCATATGGATCTTCCTTAGTAAGCTAGAACATTTTTATCTAGGCAAGAAAATGAAATCTGACCTGCTAAATATTGTGTGCTTGTTGGAAAGAAAATGGAGTCAGCAGAAGGGACGTACCATTCAGTCACGAGAGAAACAGAAACACAAATGCTGTGTGGCTCATCTCACTGTGAACTCTTTACTGAATAAATGAGCAAGTAAGAACAATCATGTTTAAAATTTTGTGAACTCCTAGAGAAGTGGGACTTGGATTTATTTTAGTGCCTGAGGCAGGAGATGATGACAGGCACAGAGAGAGCTGAAAAGCAATTGTTCTTCTCTTCTGAGAAGTAGGGACAGGATGAATGGAAGGACTCAAGCAACCTTTGCATGGCCTGGTTCACAAACATATACATTCTCTTTCTGCCAGTCTACAATGTTTTGTAAGTGCAGAAAGTAATTACAATTTGCTTTGAAGATATTTTGGACATCACACAGTTTTCACAGATTGATCTGTCCTTACCTTTTCTGCTCAATTTTAAAAATGTGTATATATTTTAGTCTTATTTTGAATAGCTTTAATCAAAAGGGTTGTAATTTTGAGATTGGTGACTTGAGCCTATTTTTTCTTAAAATCCTATTGCCTTGCAGTACATATGCCACACTTTGGAATAATATCGTTATTTTCTAATACTATTATTTTGCTATGATCTGTTATACTTAATGTTTATGTGTGAAGTTCACTACTACTGAAATTCTTGAAGCTGCAGTGTGTACGTTCAGTGCTTGGAGTTCATTGTGCCTTTGGAGTAAGGGTTACAATCAGGAGGTACAGCTACTCTGAAACGGAATTCTGTTGAAGAAGTATATACGTATTTTGAGATCCTGGTCAATTTATCAGGGACAGTAGTCCATGTTACCATCTATCTACCATCTGATCTATAGTTTCATGCACTTAATGTTAAAATATGTAGTTTCTTAATTTCAACTGTTATGAGTAATATAAATTTTCCATGTATTTTGACAAGAATTTCATGGTGCCACTTCTTTCTAATGAATTTTAAAACACAGTAGTATATTTGCTGTTGGAAGGAAAAGGTTTCTAACAGCCCATCAGTGTTATACAAGTAGATTGGACAGATGTCTTTTTGTTACTGCAATTGCAGAGTTTGTCACACATCTTGTCGATGATGTGACATGCTTAAATGTACAAGTGGAAGGACTGAAAGTTTGCAGCCAACAAGCTGAATGATTTACTAAAGACTTAGTCTCTGTATTTCAGTTTCTTCACCACCTGACTTCACCTTGACTCAAAGCATCACTACCATACATATGGTCGAGGACTGATGTATTATTCATTTAAGCCCCATTTTTCATCCTGTGTTCACCAATCCCATAGAAGCTCCTGTGCATTATGGAATGTATGTGCAGGATTTTGCCATAGCTGTGTAGATGAGATATTATGAACTGTGGTTCTGCTTATCCAGTACAACTTAAAGGCACAAATGAAACATTGAAGGCATCACATTGTATTGTGATATCTGTAAGTGCACACCATCTCAATGAAATGCCATCTGAGTGAAACATTTCATTTACTGTTTGGAAGCATTTCAAATACGTATGCATGCTATTTGCATATCATAGTCAGTGACCTTGCTATGATAAAGTCTTCTAGATTTAAGTGTCCTAAAATGTTAATCGTTTTGCTTTGTGCAACTATTGAGTGATCTGCTGATGTTTAGAAAAGTTATGTAGAGAAAATCATTATTATATAGGTGGTGAAATATTTAAGGGAAGAGATGGAAGATTACAAAAGAGTAAAAAAATAATTCTAATTTTTCATGGTGAAGTGCTGCATATATTGCATCCTTGAGCAAGCTGGCTGGCAAACATAATTTTAATCTTTATGGTTCGTTCAAACTACTACACTGTGCTCAGTATCTTTCAAAAAAAACCCCACAAACTTTAGGTAACTGGAACGCACTTGTACTAAGTATTCGCCAAATACTTTAAGCATTTTAATACTATCAAGAAGAAGACTAGTTTAGGTTTAAATTAGGTTAAAACATAATAACCAATAGTGAATTCCCTTATAGATAAAGGAGGGTAATTGTTCTCCATGCTCTGGTACAATCCAAATAATCTTTCCCACCGCTAACTTGAAGGTTTACTTCTTTGCAGTACAGGAAAGGATACAGGGGAAAATATGAGAGTGGAAGAGAGAGCCCTGGATGAAGAGGAAAAGGCAGAGTGCTGCCCAATGCTGGAATTCAGCATCTTTTCCACATGTAGGTGCTGACTTGCTGTCCAGGTCTATGTGGCATCAAGATGCCTGGCCTACTGCTCTGTTTGTGTGTCTCTGTGGTTCTTCTGGATGCAGATGGCAGCTGCAGCCTTTTCATCCAAATGGCAGGTGTTAGAGGAGGTGTCTGACTGTCTAGTTTCTATCTGTTTTCAGCCTGAGATGTTTCAGTCTCATGTCCAAAGAGGATGTTCTATGCATCAGTATACAGACAAAGCTGGTGGGGGTTAAGTGATGCCTCTCCTGTTAAAGCCAGGTCACCCGTCAATTGAAGAGTACAAGTGTTTTAGGGAAAACTGGACTATGTTGTCTGGTGGTAAGGCAACTCATCTGGCAAACAGTCTACATCTCATATCTGCTCCCTGCTCCCCATGCTTTTTTCATTTCACTGATTCTGTAATGAAAAATATAGAGGTGCACACTTAAATGAGAACAAGACCTTATGATTCCCTTCGGACCACCTTTGCCTCCACTGTTGCATCCCATAGCACTCCATGTACGTTTGCAGAGAGCAATTCACCCAGTTCATCCTGTCATGCCTGATAAGCAGGGCATTCTCCAAGAAGAAAGATAGTTTTGGTTTTCCATTGCCTAGCAGAGTCTTCAGACTTGAACTGTGGAATATAAAAGGTGGTAACCACAATTGTACCAACATTTTTGAGTGCAAGTTGCTGGTCCTGTGCATGTGGCAGGTTCACAGCTCAACTGTCAAATGAGACCTCTCATTTGGTCACAAGGATGCCTACTTCCTAGTGCTGAACAGACTATAAAGGTAGTCGGTATCTCCTGTATAACACAGTGTATTTATTATATTGCAAAAGACAGAGAAAGAAAAAGAAATCTTAGATGATAAAATAGCTAATTTCTGTGAAAGAAATCAAGAGTGGTAGCAATTACCAGAATGTTGATGAACTGTTGGCAAAGCTAACCAAGCATACAGAGCTATTTCCTCAAGTACTGTAAGTAGGTTGGAAAGATTTCTGCACTACCGTATGTCTTTAGTCTTTAGTAAAGATTATTATAATTTACAAGATTGGTCTGCTACTGAAAAGCAGGAATCAATTTCTAAGGAGGCACCAAACACCTCATCAGGCACTTACATGTGGGACAATGGTTAATGCATGGCATGGACATTTAGGAAATGAGATTCGCTGACTTGTCCACTTCTTTAACTATTAAACATTAATATTGGATTAAGAGTAGGGGAGAATTATTCCTCATTGATTTGATACTGTGTCTTTCTGGAACACCTAGTGGTCATTACATCAAACCTATATTACATGAAATATGAATTTGATACAATGAAGCAACTCCTGCATTCCTAAAATCATATTGAGATCAGGTAGCAGTCAGAAGAAAACAGCTACAGCAAACTGTTGAAATAACTTTTAAGCTCTGCCTCATACACACCTATTGTATAAATAGTGTTTCTTCTGGTAGAATAGTCTAAAGTCTCTCACGAGGCTTGAGGCATGATGGAAGACCGCAAATCCCCACCTACATAATTTGCTTTGATCATATAATTTACTTAAAAAATAACAGCATTCAGTCTGTTCTAAAAAGGCTTTTCTCCTGTGATTTATGTGCTGTTTGTTGTCAGTAAACCTTGGAGACAGGAAAGCTTATTTGATGCCTAGTAGGGTGCTAAAAATATTAAAATGCCTGGAATGCTAAATGTTTAATAAAAAAGTTGTTTGTTTTTTCTGTTTTATTTTATTTCTGTAACAATGTTACTTCTCTTAAAAAACTTAAAATACTTAAAGGTATACAAAACTTAAAGGTTTTGGTCTGCTGAGCTGGAAACCAAAACTATCTCTAGTTATCTAGGGAACACAACGTGTTCCATTACGTTCCCCTGTCAGCATGACCTAATCATCATCTGACTGTTAGGTTCAAGACATGAATTTTTATTTTCATTCAGTGTTTAACGTCTTTGACTTATTAAATGTTAAAGGAGCTTATGCTATCCTTTGCCTTGTACAATGTCAGGTGATTTGAAACTGTCATTTTGATACACAACTCCACAGGCCGGCTCTCAAATGGTAATGGTCTTCAGTCAATACTACTCTCATCTGGTTTGTCTTAGAGATGAAGAATTTCTTAGGCTTTATCTAAAGCATCACAATTGTATTTTAAAAGTATTATGGAATTACCACCTTTAGATGTGAGCTGTAAATGAAGGGAGAGTGAGGCACAAAAAGCCTGTGAAAAGTGGACACTACTGATTGAGCAATCTAGACAAAATGTCTGAAGTAGTTCCTGGCAATCAGAAAAAATGTCATAAGGAAGGTAGGTAGGAAGAAAGAAGGGAGTGATTAAAAGGAGAAAATAGATTAAACCTGAAAAATTGAGGAATACATTGATTCTAATTTGAATAAAATGTAATAAATTAATTCTATATGTAATAAATAAATTCTATACATTGTTTTAGGAACACAAAGCAGCAGCACATACCTAAAGGCTAATATGGAAATTCTTTGTAAAGGTAGAAGAAGAGGGGAGTTGAATGTACCATTCGGACACAAAAGCACCGAAATGCTTTCCCTAGAGAGAAGGATTGATCCTTATAGTGGTACAGTAGAAGTCAGTAGTCTGTTACAGAAATTAATATCTTGCAATTGCAAGTTGGCTACCCAGTTTGCAGCTAATGTCAGCCATTCTAACTTTAAGGAAGCTACCTGCCATAACTTACTGAATTTAATTTTGAATAATATTAATTATTAGTTTCAAATAATTAATGATTCCTCAGAGTCAATGAATGTGTGGTTACTTAGGCGTCAAGTGGCATAAAACACCCTTTGGCAATAGAGCAAGACAATGGAGTTTCACTTGTCTTAATATGTACTTATCATACCAGTTACTTATTTTCTATTTTTCATAATCAGTTTGAACAAATAGGCCAACATAAAAAGAATTATGTTCTCACAAAGCTTGTAATCTTGTCAGGATGGGGATCTTGGGATGTCTTGGGATCCCAGGGGATCCATCTGTTCCGTCTCTTTGGAGAGCTTCATAAATTTCGTAACCAATTTTGTATATACTAGTCAGTTTTCATAGCAGTCATTGCTCTTTTTTTGGGTTTTGTTTTTTTTTTTTTTTTTGATTACAGAAATTGTTACATGCTTACACAGACTTGCATCAGGGACAAATGTAGCTTGTTACATGGTAGTGTGGATTTCATTCTGTAGAGTTGTGCTGAGCCATACCAAGAAGGGATGGGAGTAACAGAGAAGTGTTGTTGCTTTTTGCACTGCCAGTTTTTCAGTTTTGCTAGGGTGTTTTTCCTATTCTTCTCAAATTCTGAATTTGAGCGAAACTCAGCTGATTTGGAACTATTTAGATATTGTGTCAATGGAGAAGATAAATGTAAGTGAAGCTTCTGATACTTAGTAATTCAGCAGTATGCACTTGGAAGAGCCTTTATACCTGCTTTGAGAATAATCCAGAATCTATACTTTTGTCATCTGTTTTCCCCACTCCCCATCATCCAACAGTTTATATGAAGTTCAGGAAATATAATCAAATTTCTGTAAGTGTAACCCATAAAGACAACAAAATTTGAATTCGTAGATGAATGATATAATATGGAGTTGTGGGCTGCATTATGTTAACATAATTTTATTTAACTGCCTCACCACCTTCTGGTGGCACTGCCTTGTTAGTGGGAAATCATAAGTCTGTATTAGAAGACTGTCATGGCATTGGGCTCAAGAATATTCCTTTAATAAAGAAAAATTGCAGTGTTCTGACTGTTCCACAACACAAATATGAAACAAAAAAAATATGAAGGGTTTCAATAAGGGCTGTTAGCATTTGGAAGGAGTTGGATGGGACTTCTAGAGGAAAAGGGAGTTGGAACCTTGTTTGGACCTTGGAACTGGAAGGCAGAGGAAGGAAGCCATGTGACAGCCTGTGGGGCAGTCTTAGCAAGGGAAGCTTTCTATTTCTTTTGTGTTGGAACTTGGCGAGGTTTTTTCCGAGGTTCACGTTCTGTTCTTAAACTGAATGTTATTTTTGATTACTATTGTGTGCTTCATGCAGATGAACAGTGCTTTAAAAAGAAAAATAGAAAGAAATATCATAACTGAGAAATGAGATAGTCCAAGTGCCTTGTAGCAGTATTTGAATTCTTTTTTACTGCAGAGAAACTGTACATGACAGCCTTCTTAAAGAGGCATTTTGCATTCGGATGGCTTTCTTGTAATTGCATCTGACTGGGTTAGCGAATTAGGCTCATGAGGTATGCAGTAATGATCTGTAGCAGAACTGCATTTCTCTCGCATCTACATTAAAAATGGGTCTTGTGCAGTATGAGTGCATGTCACTGTCAAGTTTCAAAGCTGTGTTGATTTAAGTTAGTTTTGACAGAGTAAAGAAAACTCCCTTCTTTTTTAATGCAGGTAATAATTTTTCTTTAGGTCTTGCTTCTGATCATTGTCACATTGAACTCTTCAAATCTTTAGTCCATATGAAGATGTGGACACACAAAATCACCACTACCAACAAGCAGCAACAAAAAGTAATTATTTTCCAAATACGACATTCTTTTTAGTGCTGTAGAAGCTTTTAAAAAGGTATTTTAAATTCATTACCAGTTTTAGATCACTGGTCAATTTGTTTGTGAGAAAGCTAGAATTAATATGGGTGTTCAGGTTTGTCTATCTCTGTTCTTCTCCAACGTATTGACTTCCTTTTGGGGATAATCTTGTATTATATTACTATATATTTTTATTTTTTTTTAAAGTGTCTGAGGCATAGTTTCATTGTATGTTTTAAACAACTTTTCCTGGTTGGGAGCTGCTGTAATGTTGGGACAATGAGTTGAGAGGCAGGGCAGAGGCCAAGATCCTGTGTAGCTGCAATGAGGATAATAGCAATGAGGATAACTCCTGAAGGATGAATAAATGTGTACATAAATAAATGTGCATGTGTGCAGACACACACTGGCATACACATGATAACGTAACTCACAGTTCTAGGGTTCTTTCCCAGTTGCTGTTTAGACATAAAGAACTGTGCTTCTGCATTCACACAGGAGTTCAAAAGGCTAAATGAGAATGTTTGCAGTCACTTGGCAGTCATTTGAGGCAATGCTGTACTAGAGATTGGATGTATCGTGCTATTTAGTACACTTATTCCTGCATTAACTATGCCAGAGAGGGAAGGATTTTTTTCCTGTTTATAAAATGGATGCAGAGAGTTTTCCTTGTGGCATCATTAGCTTGAAGTACAATGTTAATATTGCTCTTAACCAATTCCCATTTACCCACAAAAATCTGTAGTTTGAATTGAGGTGCTTTAAGCTTGAGCAAGTCAGCTGCTTGCAAGTTATCAGCTGAAGTTCCAGTTCGGCTTACTGTGTCTGATGATGCAGTGAAAATATATCTAAAAACCTGAATAAGCACACAAGCATTGATTGCTAATGAAATCAGTTTGTATTATAAATTGGAAGCCTCTTGTTAAAGCTTGGCCTAGCTACTAGTTGTGGACCTTAGGGCTTTAAACCACTCAAATGGAGATACGTGGCTGGGAATTTACAGTATCTAATGTTTCTGGGTGCCTTCAGGATCCTGTGAAGAGATACCTCTAAGTACCCTAATCAGCTTGTGGGGTACTTTTTGCATCAAGGGGTGAAATACACAGCAGCTAGTATAGGGGAATGCTGGAGCAAGGTAGGATCTCAGTCACCTCCTTTTCAGACTCTTCTATTGACCTTTGGATACAGCCGGTTCATGCTTTTCTAACACATCTCTCGATAGCTCCTCCTACACTTCCCCTGGGGAAGAGAAGGGATTCTAGATCCTCATATCCTCATGAAGTTCAATATATTCCTTCTTTTTGGTTTCTTGCCTGTGTAGGGTAAGGCTGCAGGAAGGGGAATTTCCCATCCCTCTTAATTCTTGATAGATGGAAGCTCATAGGGGAGGATGAATCTCCAGACCTCTTCATGCCTTTCTTATCTTTGGGAAGTAGTTTTATGACAGGGTACTGCTGTCTTCTTGAAGTCATTTTGTATGCCTTGAGGGACACGTTGCTTTAGTTTTCTCAGTTTATCTAGGAGCCATGCAGCCTTAGACAAAAAAGATACCATGGTTCTTTGCTCCTCTGGCTTGCAAGAGCTTCTGGCAGAAATGCAGGTGTGGCAAATTTTTAGGTGGTTAATTTTACTGATAAAAAATAGAAATGAGGCTGATAAATGAGTGTTGTTTGGCTTAAGTTGCAGTAATGGTTTTTTGGTCTTTGTGTGGACTTTCACATGTTAGGGGTCTGGAGTTCAGTTCCTTGCTTTATTGTCATTTCATTGAATTGTGGACTAGTAGCTCGATCTGTTTTTCATACGTGTGTCAGGTTTTTTTTTCCCCAAAGATTTACAACTGTAAGTGCCACTGCTATATACCCATTAAGATTTCATTACAGTTTTAATTTTTAAAAGCACTCCTGTTAAACACATTCATCTAGATCTCTTATTACATCTATTTTAGCTGTACTTACTTTTCAGAGTATCCATCAAACTAGATGATTTTTGCCCCATAACTCATTTTAAAAAATTACTTTTGTAGGGCAGAGTTCTTTTATTTACCCCCCTTTAAAGTCTTAATGGGCATTCAGATTGTATGTACTTCTTTCCAGTTACAGCTGGGTAGATGTGCAGAAGCCCTAAGAAAGTAATGGAAGTCTCTTAAAATCTCAATAACTCAAAAGTTTAACTTTTCTTATCCATACAAATTTTCCTTATGTTTTCCTTCTTTTTTTTCAAGGCAGTATATTCACAAAATTACTTTGAGTGGGCTGTTAAACTATGCCATTCCTTCAGGCTTATGGCCTAATTTTGTATTGCATTTGCTTATCTGTAGGAATAATTTATGCACAAAGCGTTGCTGTTACCACTCCATCTGAGTTTAAAAACTTGTCCCACTGACCAGTATAGTGATGTATTCTAATTACTCAAGAACACAGAAACCGTGCTAAAGAAGGAGCATATTTGAAGCAATGGCGTATTGACAAGAATAAGCATAGGAGACATTAAAGGCTTAGTTTGGCAAGAAAACCTGTGCTTTGGAGTGACACACTTCCACTGTGAAGAATGACTGTCATTTTCGCTGTTAGAAAATAAAGGCATCGATGAACATTAAAATAATATCAGCACTTAATGGAATATACAGTTAAGTGATGTGAAGACATGAAAATTAGTTTGTGATTGTGCATACTTAAATTATACTTTGGGTTTCTCGTGTATTGCATATCTTGGGGAAAAAAATTGTAAACTATGTGCTAATTCTATCCAGGAGAAGAAAGCAACTTTGGGGCTTTATGGATACGTATTGCTGCTGTGTAAATCTAGCAGGAGTCAGCAGGGCTGAACTTG
This sequence comes from Cariama cristata, assembly GCF_000690535.1. Classification (NCBI taxonomy): domain Eukaryota; kingdom Metazoa; phylum Chordata; class Aves; order Cariamiformes; family Cariamidae; genus Cariama; species Cariama cristata. The sequence goes on along the minus strand of NW_009628209.1, from coordinate 11,129 downwards.
CTGGGAATGTTTTGCTCAATCCAGTTCAACAAAAAAGCAAAAGAACAAAATCTTAAAGACAGACATGATGTATGGAAAAACATCTCAACAAATAAAAAGTTGACATCTCTTACCAGATTGCATAGGTACATGATGTTTTCTTAAAAGATTTCCTTTTTTGCAATGAAGCTGGTGATGGTTTATTTAGATTTTTATTTTGCATTTGATAAATTGCATTGGGTATGGTAAAGTTTTTGTAGAAGCCAGACATGTCAAATGCCAAACACTGAAGAATCATAGAATCATTATGGTTGGAAGAGACCTCGAAGACAATTAATTTCTGTTAAAACTGAGGAAAATTTAATATTGGATCTTTGCTTTTTCTTCATGAGGATAATGTTGATTCTGTCCACGCTGACAGCCCAGTAACTGCTGTCAGTCTGTGTTGGCCTTTAGCCAAGGGTCATGAATTCTCAGATAGGCAGAATAGCTTGGGCTGTACAAGTATTTGGATGTCAGTAGGATTTGACCTCAGTAATGTGTCATATGCATCCCAGGTATGGTCTGGGATTTTAAGGTGTTCTCTCATTCAAAGAATTCAGAAATGAATTCTGAGTTCTCCCCTGTTTATCTTCTTGGGAACATTTGACTGTTACTGGTCCTGCCTTCTATATTTTCACACTGCTGCAGTAGATTAACCAGAGTAGATTAACCAGAGCATTGGAAGCATTGCTTCATTCCTTCCTTGCAGCTCTGCACAGTGTGCAGCTTTGCACATAACTTGGATAGCTAGGCATTTGATTGAAGTATAAGGGGCAGTATGGTACTTGTATCTGAAGATGCAGTAGGTGACCCTAGTGACTTTTTTCTACATGAATCAGACTGTTCTAATATTAAATCTCCTTATGAAAGTACTTTAGAACAGTGAAAGTAAGTGTAGGACTAGAGATCAGCTTTCAAAACTTAAGGTAATCAGGTGAGACTTACCCACAGTGGGCACAGACTAATCCTGGATAACCGTGCTTAGGTAAAGTGGTGCTGTGTCATGAAAACCAAGATGTAGACATCACATCCTGAGAGAACCTTTCAAATCGGTACTGCTCAGTTTTGTCTGGGGTGGGTATGGCAATCTTGTATTTTTATTTCAAAGGGATGTTATTAGGATTGGCAGTTTTGATGTTTGCCATCTGTTTTTTGGAGTGTGGTTTTTCTATTTATAAATATGTTTGCAAAATGCACATACTGCCAGGTTTCTGCCAAAACATCTGGTTCTGTATTTAGCTGTCATTGAAGTGCTCGAAAGACCATCTGTAATAATAATCGAATTGGGAGGAATGACCATGGACAATGTATTTTGCAACTTTTTAATTACATTGAAAACACTTCCATGGTTTTTAGTGTGACTATTCATGTGAGTAATTTCAAGCACTGTGAGAAGAAGTTGCATCATCAGGCCTCCAGAAGGAAAACAGATTTTAATTGGTGGATTCAATGAGGCCGTTAAAAAAAGATGCAAGGAAAAATATATTTTAAATTACAGAAGATCTCTTGATAGTGCCCTTAATATTAGGGCTGAGCAGGAGTTAATTAAAAATTGGCTAGTTTTTACTGGGGACATCTTGAATTCTAAAGAGTTAAAGAGAATGTGATTTGTTGTCTAACATTCAAATATTTTGGTATCGTCTTAGTAACTGTTTGAAAAAAGCTTCACCTTTTCTGATTTATCTAGTGCTGCTTTACAAATGTATACTACACAATCAATATGTCTAATAGAAAAAAACCACATTTCCCACTACCAGTGTCACAAGTGTGAAATAAGTGGTTCTGATGCATTCAGATTTTATGCTTGTGAAATTATATACAAAGAAAATATTAAAAAAACCCAATGCACTATGAATGACTGGGTATTGTCTGAAAGAAAACCTCATTAGATACTCAAAAAAGCATGGTTGTCCAAATGGAAAAGATCATTTTAATGTTTTTAAAAAGCCTAGTTAAAAGGGGAATGAAAATGGCAATATAAACAAAAAAGTACATAATAAATAAAAGGAAAAAGATAACTGGTATGAATTAACATTTATGAGTAGATACCTAAAAGCTAAATAAATCTGCAGAAAAATAATGATCTTTTGGTATTGTGGATAAAGACAATAAATATTCTTTGAGAAAGAAAAACATCCACAAAACCATTGGAATGGTGTAGATCTTTTATTATTTAAGGATAGGAATCAATGAAGTGGTTTTAAGAACATTGTAATACTAGAAAAACTTGAAAGTCTTAAAAAGAGAAGAAGCTGTACCAGGATTGGAAAAGTGGAAGTAGGATGTTTCAGATAGTGGTCGGCAGGTTAGTGTTACACTAATCCAAAGAAAAATCCTGGAGAGGACTGATAAGTGGAGGCAATCAAGATGCATGATACTTTTGGGATTAGTTAACAAGAAATCCAATGCTGGAAAATAGTTTCATGAAACACCTGTAATAAAATGTTTGTTACGTTATGCATTGTAACAAAGATGACATATTTAGTGCACTAAATTATTTAGCTTATTTTGATCAATTTAACCTCATTAAAATTAGTATTCCGCAAAGACCAGTGTATCACAGACTTAATGATAACTGATATCTCGCAGAAACTGTAAATAGAAAATCAGGTAATGGGGTTGTAACCAGGTCCAGAAGATCTTTCCTTGTCCTGAGGCTGTTTATCATCATTATATCTGCAAGGAAACCTGAAATTGTTGCTACTAGATATTATAGATGTCATAAACATTAGTTAAGCAACCATTAAAATAAACAAAATCAGACAGAGTTTTACAGTAGTGTAGGTTGCATGGTAGCATAATCTCACTTGAATAGGGTATGGATTTCTGAATAAATGGTATAAATCATGCATACCTACATACTACGCATACACATTCAGAGAACTGAATTCTGGAGAAGTTACCATGCAGCAAAGAATTTAAATGCTGTATGTAGCCAACTGTCTGTAATGCAGATTGGTGGCTACAGGAGCAACAATGATTTTGCAGTACTTGGGGGAAAAATCAAATGAGGAGTAAGCAGCTGTTACTGCACTGGCATTAGCACTTTTTTTTTTTGGAAAAAATATTGTCTTAATTCTAGTAATGACATGTTCCAAAGGTTTTTGACTGAAATTGTGTGAATAATTGATAATTTGCCCTTTTTTGTATAAACTGAATTTTTTTCCTGACTTTTTTCCACATTAAAGAATCAACTCTGCATCTTAAGCTAAAATAATATTTTTCTTTTTCTTTTTTTTTTAAGTTTTTGATTACTTTACATACTTTAAATACATACAGCATTTTGAAGTAAAACAATTAATAAAATGTCAAAAAGAAATTATTTAGGTAAGAGTTAGTTCAGCAGACAAAATGTAATTATGTAAAAAACTGTTTGCCCCAAAACTGAACAGGTCCTACTTTTGAAATATTTTGGGGCAAGGCAAAAGACTAGTCATGACTGTAGATCTTGGAAACATTTTCCTACCTCAGCTATGTAATGTGATACAGGCATCTCTTTGTGAAAATCTATACCCTAGGCACTGCATGTGACCAGAGTAGATGAAAATGGGTTCTCTTTGTGCCTTAAAGTCTAGGGCTCTTTGCATTACTCCATCATCTAATTTTGGCTTTCTCTACAGCAATTAATGGAAAATATATTAGTTCTGGGGAGAGAACCAAGAGATAATTCTCAGAGGGTTTTTGCTGTAATTCTCAGAGGGTTTTTACTGTAATTTAAATAATAATTTCTTCATCTTTATGGGATTCTTTAATCTTCTTAAGTGTTTTTTACTATGTATTAGGTATGTTCTTGATTTACTTATGAAAATAATCTCACTATCCATTCAGATTTTTTGGCGAAAACATTTTAGCGAAGACCTTGTAATAATTTGTATCATCAGAACAGAATTTGTAAGGGATGCTAAATTCTGCAAAGTTTTCTCGGTATTCTTAAGAAAAAACAGTACCGAATAAATTTCAAGTCAGAAAAATTTCAACCAGACTCTTTTTGTTCATGAAATTGTGATATGAATTTAGGATTTGTTTTTCTAAGTCAAGCATGTATGAATTTGAAAGTGCTATCTTTAGAAAAACCTTAGAGCTTTTGAAAAAGTTTGATGTGTGGGGGTTTTTTTGTTGTTTTCAAGTAAGCTGTCAAAATAACTAGATGATCTTCAAGGTCCCTTCCAACCAAAATAATTTAAAATGAGTTACATTTGTTTCCCATGAGATTTGTACAACAAAAAATTCTAGTAAAAAAGATAATCATGATTGGTGAATAATAGGGGGCAAAGGAAGCTGAATTAATCTAGTCTATCTGTTGTATACATCTATTATGAGTATGCTTTTATGGGATTTGACCTGCTGCTTGTCCTGTAAATAATAATAATCCTATTGTGCCAAAAGAAGTTCTTGTAAGCAGGAGCCTAAGTTGAACTGACTCAAACTTAAAGCTTTTATACAAATACTAGTTATTTCTGTTGCAGCTGAAAGATGGTGAATCTGTCATTCAACTGTTGTTTAGCAATTTGCTATGAATTATTTATTATTCTGACATCTCAGTTCTTTCTCTGATATACAGGAAAATTGCTGGTGAAATGCAAGTGTATTTATGCAAATAGAAACTTGAGTTAGATTAACTCAGTGGGATATGTATTCTATAACAATGGCATGTTGTGTGTTCTTGTTTTTTTCTGCAAGACAGAATTTAATAGATTTTTTTTCCTGAATTCCCTTGTTTATGTTCAGTAAGGCAGATAGATAGTTACAAAAAGGATATCTATGGTCTTCTATGAAATGCATGATGCAGTAAACTAGGCATAGAGAGATTTCTGTGATCTTCCTGTGCTCTTCTTAAGTATTTTTTTCTAACTCTAGAGAAACTGCTGTATTTTTCAGTCTAGCTTCTTCATTTATCCCAATTCATTTTTTTGGACAAGTTATACAAGTTCAAGTGAGGCATATGCTGCTTAATTAAAATACTTGCAAAACTGCCTATGGCTGTGGGGTGAGAGTACTCATCCGGTGTGAGGATGAATGGCACTACCTTATCTCCCAAATGTACTCTGGAAAACTGCCCATTCTTTTGGTTAGGACACGAGGGAATGCCTTAGGACGTGAGAGAATGGCTTAAAGCTGCGTCAGGGGAAGTTCAGATTGCGTATTAGGAGAGTTCTTCACTGAGGGGGTGGTCAAGCACCAAAACAAGCTCCGTAGTGAAGTGGTCATGGTCCCAAACCTGTTAGTGTTCAAGAGGTTTCTGGACAATGCTCTTAGATATGTGGTTTAACTTTTAGGCTGCCCTGTGTGGAGTCAGGAGTTGGACTTGATGATCCTCATGGTTTCCTTCCAACTCAGGATATTCTGTGATTTGGTTATGGGTCAGAGTAATTTTAACCTTTTAACTGGACTCTGCCCAACCTATTTTCCTTTCAATTCTTTCCTGTGGTTATATAGGTATCACAGTGAAACTATACACAGCCTCTCTCCCTCCTTTGTTCTCACTCTTCCTACTTAATTGATGCAGAAGTTTTTGACTGATTGCATAAGTCGGCTGTTGATTGTTACTTATGTAAAACGTGGAAGAGAAATGTCGTTCACGTAATTGCGATTTAAAGTTACTTCCCTGTCTGGCTCAGACTTCTTCAATTGTTCTTTTGTAAGCCAGAACGTTACTGTATTTCATAAGCCACAACTAAGGGAACAATAATCATGTATGCATCTGGTAATGTTACAGAAGTCATCTCTTCTTCAGTGGCTGCTGAAATCTAAACACGATGCATAAATACCATAAAGAACAAAATTAGGAATTTATATGTGCATGAAATTGCCATTGTTAGTTGCCATGTGAAATTTGGGAAACATTACAAAAGTGCAGACCACCACATCGAGAATAACTACTGATTCTGTTAGACTAGGCTTGGAGTGGAAAAATAAGGGTCTTCCAAAAATCTATTATATGAGAAGAATGGGGAGGAAGAGGCTGTGGTTTAAGCTTGATTGCACAGTACAAAGAATGTAGGGCAGACAAGTTGCACAAAATGACCTGACACCCATACACAAGCAAAGTTTTCACATTCATGTCACTGACTCCTGCTTTTTTAACTTCCACCACTTACAATTAAGTCGTTAGTGGGAAACCTGCTAATTATATTTTAGGAGTCTGGAGAAATCCTATATTGAATGAGGAAAAACTGTCTCCTTGGCTTGTTATCTGAACTCTTAAAAAGTAATCTTATGTTAGAATTGTTACATTACAATATCTTCTTTCAAATGTATTTTAGAAAAGGTCTGGACAGTGAGAGAGTACATCTAGCTTCCCTATGCTAAGTCTCAAAATGTTATATATGTTTTGAATTTTGCAGAATTCATATGAATTATGAAATTATCGTCTTTGTATGAGATACAGGTAAAGTCTGCAAGAGAAGTTAAATTACCTGGTCAGTTTTGAAGATCATACTTTGTCATTTGTTCAAGGCCATGCAATGAATCACTGAAGATTAAAGGCTACAACTGCTTAATCTTGAGTATTTGTTGCTCAGTCTATCAACTGGATAGGATTTTAAAGGAGATATGATAGAAGTATTTTAATCTGCTAGTAGAATGTATCAAATAAATCAAACTATGATGATGATAAAATAATACCTGTTCAAAGCATTAGTAAAGCAGCCGCTTCATGTCACTTGCACAGTTCAGTAGGCTCATAATACTTGCCTGTTTAATCCGCGTATGGTTTCAGTGTGGCTGAGATGTCTGCAAATTATTAACAGACATTGGCTTAAAGACAAGAATAAAAGTAAGTTAAATGATTGTATTTTGATTGATGAAACATTCACTGAATGCTATCAGTATGAGACATTGGGAAGTTCATCATTACAATGTTGAATACATTGAATTACAGAACAGACAGACCACAATCCACTGGGGTGGTTTAAGTTCATCATCCTGTTAGCTTAATTTAGGTAAAACCCGGATATTTATAATTTTCAAATGAGTATCAGAAAGAAAGGTAAGAAAAAAGAAGAAATAACATGTTCTTCAGTTTAGCTTTTTGTGTGTGTGCCCTAAGGATTTCAGATCACAAATAGCTTAATTCAAAGTGGTTTAGTTCACAGCTATTTTTAATGTTTTTTGTTTAGTTCAGAATTTATGGATAATTGACAGTTAATAGCTGAATTAATTGTATGCAGATTAAGGTTTCCCTCTAATGTAAATAAATCCCCTTGAAAATCCCTTCCCTTCTAAAGGGGAATACACCAAATGCAAGTTTTTACTAGAGTCACTAAATTGTGTGTGATGCCTGATTATAATAACTAAACAAAAGTAAATATAAATATAAATCTTCAGAACAAACACCTGCATCAGCCTAATCTGGTAAATGCTTGCTATGAGTTCCTCTGAAGTAGTTTAGGAGTATTTAAGTTCAGTTTTCATGTACAGTCTGACACATGACAGTTGTATAATCACTCAGTAGTCTTTATTTTATTTTCTCCATTTTTGCCAGCACAGCTTTCTTCCATCAACCCCCCCCCTCCCCAAGTACAGACTGTGTAACACTGCAAACTGCAGCACTTGAAAGCTTGGAACTTCGGAATTAAGATCTTCAGAAGAAGGCTATGCATTAACCTCTTTCATCTGTTTGCAATACAATCTTTAGTTTCTTGGTCACATCCTGTTTGTTTTTTATTACAGGGTGTTACGAAAGTGTAAGATTTTTCCAGGCTTCTTATAATCTTCAGATGTGGTCTTTTGTCTTACTGCTTTCCATTTGTACTCTGTCTTGAACACAAAAGACTGATTTCCTTCTTAAAGTTTTTCTGTTCTTTTGTAAATATTTTCTAGAATTGTATTTAAGACTTAAGTAGTTGTAAAGCATTAAGCAATTGAAGCAAGTGAGAATCCCCTACGAAGTCAGACAGAGAAAGGTATTACCTCCAGTTTGTAGCCAGAAAATGGAGTTACAAAGAAGTTATAAGCAAAAATTCCCCATTAACTCTCAGTGCCCACGTGAAACATTTGGAGCACAATCTTTTCTCCAAATACAGGAAACCACAGCTGGAATCTTCAGAAAATCTTGCTGCCAAACCGTAATCACTGACTTTTCTGCTTGTTAAAACATGCACAAATAAGGAAAAGTACACGTGAACAAGGTGATACGTGGTTGTCTTTTCAATAGGGCATCAAAGGCATATCCTTTATAGCAGGTCTGCTCTAAGGGAGCAAGTTGTTAGAGCTATCCTTTCGGAAAGTTATCATTAACGCTGAAAAAAACGATTTATCTTTGCCAAACTTGTTTTCAGTATCCAGAGAACTGTTCTGACCTGAAGAAATTTTGACTAAAATTTTAATCCAAAACATAAAAAACTTTAGTCTCATTTGGTTTGTTTAAGATTTTAGTTTTATTTACTTAAACGTTTTCTTAAGTGATAGAATAAGAAAGTTTGCAAAATACTATCATTTAGCTGCTTATTTGTGTGTGTTTACTTTTGCTCTTTTGTACATTTTTTTTTGTTGTTGTTGTTATTCTTTTATAGATTTTCTCAAACCGTTATCCTAACTGAATGGATAATGTAAAAAAGCTATTGTAAAATTCACTTCTTTTTGTAGTACTCCTGCAGGCATCTGAAGATTCCTTTTGGTCTGAACAGAACACCTTGAGTTGTTCTACTCAGTGTTATCTTCTAATAATTTCTCTTGCCCTCTGAAACCTAGATCTTTTAAAAAGTACAGTGTCAAAACTAAACTATTGCTCAGGTCTCATCTTTGACAGTCCTTTACAATCTTTCAAGTTTTTGCTGCTGTTTCTAACCTCAAGCTACTGATAAAATTTTAAATACGAATTATTGAGACCTAAAAGCTGGACACACTATACCTCTGATTAGAGGCCACGGAATGATTATCACACTTTTTCTAACTACATCGCATGGGGATTCATGATGTGAGGTCTGTTGTAGCTCCTGTATGATTTCTACAGAACTGCTAGTCAGTAATGGCTCCCATTCCTATGTTTCTGGAGCTGAATATTCCTGGTGTAAGTTTTGAAATTCACTGGATTTCAAGCTCTGCTTTTCAGACTTCTCTAGCTGCTAAAGAACTTCTAATCCTATTTTCCAGATTGTGCCACTGTAATAAGCATACTCTTTGTTCTATTTGTATAATTAGGGAACATATTAAATACTATTGAATACGGAATAGAATTTGCAGAATATTGCTTCTTGTATCCTTCTGTTTCCAGGATGAATGCTGATAAAAGGTCTGCAAATTTCATACTTAGAAAAATTTCTGTTGGTAATTGGACCTAACTTTTGCTTTCTGTGTTTAAAAATAAGGAATACATGTAATTTATCATTTAATCTAAGAAGTGGTAGGTGTTTCACTTAATTTCTTACCTTTCCTTTACAGTGAGGTAATTGACGGGCTTGGCATAAAAAATGTTTTTAAAAAAAATTATAATAATACGTTGGCTATGGCTCTCTATAGGATATACTAGTGGGATAGATGCCACACTTTTTTTACCATTTAAAAGACTTCCCTTTGGATGAATTACATATCTGAAGAAGCTTTGTATTAGCTCCACTATCTCTTTAAAGATAATTAAGTCTTAGAGCTGACTCTTCCTTCCTATTCAACCTCCCTAAATGTATTATATAGTGAGAAGAGACTTCTGGTCGTTTGTCATCTGTTGAGATGGAAACAAAACTGGAACAAGAGTACCACGAGTCCAGATTGTTCATAGTCTCTGGTTTTAAAGGATTTTTATAAGAGAATATGACAATGTTATAATAAAAAAATAAGTAAAAATGAGTAGTGTAGTTCTTGTTATGTTAGGAAAAAAAGATCTCAATTCCTTGAGGGAACAAGGTTGTGATTATTGTTCTGTCCTCACTCATATCACAGCAAAACAGAATCTAATTCTGGTCAGAGATTTTGCATATTATAGTAAATTCAACTTATAACAGTTTTACTGATGCTACTTTGGTGATCTACTTTCTTTGCTATAGCAGCAGAATAGTTTACATGGCAAAATGCACAGGGTATGCATGAATGGAAAACTGCGAAGAGGAAAGTAAGAAAACATACTTTTTTTTCTTCTCAGAATGATGATTAGGTTCTCTTATCTTAAAAGCTGTGTAATAATCACCTTTTTTTCATTGTCAGCTGTCTTATTTCTTTCTGGTTTAGCTTTGAGGGATAGTAATAGAGCTGTTGAAAACACCAAGTTAGACTTAATTTAAAAATCAATAAAGCCAGATAAGACACTTGCCACTACACTAACTGAATATTTAGTTAGCGGAAACAATCAACATTTTCAAAAAATGAGCAATTGATCCAGTCAATTACAGAAGTTAGCCACATAAATTAATTTTGGTGCGTTTTTTTTGGTGTGCTATCATGATTTTTCTCCATGATTACTTTTCTGCATTTAGCAAGAAATGCATACAAACAGCTTCTGAATTTCATACACCTTCCTTTCCTCTCATGGCTTTTGTAGTGACCTTTTATTAGAAGTCAGTCAATTCCTGTTCTAGGGGGAGAAAGGATGAAAGCATCCAAGTCTGTCCAGTGTAAGAAAAGTAAGAGAATGTATGCCAACATGTAAATGGAAGAACACTTCCCAAAAAGCTGTAGGGGTATTTGACTGTTGAGATATTACAGAGATTATTTATAATCTTGGGTATGAGAAACTGAGAACCTTAGAGCTTGATGAAAGACAAGAAGATTATTTTCCTGAGAAAAATGTAATGCTTGCAAAGATGAAGCATGACTAAAAAAAGAATGCTGTTCTAACCTCCTTATATTTTGATAGCCTGTACGAGGTTCAGCAAGGGTTCATCCAATTAGCATGGACATTGTTGGAAAAAGTAAATATTTGCAGAAATTATTCTATGCTATTGATAATTTGAGATGTTCTAACCTACCAAGCATAAAAGAAAATGTTCTTTCCAAATGAAATGTGTGATCCCTAATTTGGCTTCTCATCTCCCAAATAAGTATCACAGTTGCTTTAGAAAGAAAGAGTAATTCCCTGAGCCATTTTTGAAAGTGAAATTGTGAGTAGAGCTTTAGGAGACAGCTGGAGACTCTGGATTCCAAGTGGGCAAGGGCATTTTGTGCTTGTAGTAGGAAAA
>NW_009628208.1:0-85610 GCF_000690535.1 Cariama cristata | reverse complement strand
TCCCACGCACCGAGCGGAGAAAACTTTGGTCTTTGTTTTTGGAGCCCTTTGGAGAGGATGGCAGGTCGACTGGCCGGGGATCCTGTGCGGGTGTCTGCTTAGCGGGGGCTGTGGTATCTGCTGGGCCACAGATGCTGCTCTTGCTGTGTAAAATAAATAAATAAAGCCGATAAATTCACAGGTAAAAGAGCTGCCAGTGCTTCTTCGACATGTTGACTGCAGTATGATGATGCTGCCGTTGTGGCTTGGCTCTGGAGATAGAAGGCCCCCGAAGGTAGCAAGGCCTTAGTTATGCCCTGTCCAGAGTCTTGTCTTCAGGTCAGATTTGAGATCTTATCGGTTGTTTGCGTTGGCTGTTGGGAAGAATAGCTTGGGTTTTCTTCTGGTTTGTTTTTTAAAATAGGTGGATATGGTGGCAAGATGCTACTCTTATTTATGGCTTAATACTGTTCCAGTGTTAGCGTTTGACTATGGAGTTGGTGTGTTTTCTCCTCGTTCAGACATGACTTGTAATGTGATATTGGCTGTTCTTTCCCTTGCTTTAGCAAGGAGAAAACAAGGAGAGGAAAGGCAATTGCTTAGATGGGTTGAGAGTAACTGTACTTTGGAGTTTGGTAGGAAATCCCTGTCACCAAAAAAATGGAATGACCCAGGTATGCCACACTGGAAGGTAATGGAAAAACTTAGAGCAAGGCACTATGTTCAGGTAAATAGACATAAACCTGTCTGTGAAGGTTTTGGTGGTAAGTACTTTGAAGATACAATTAGTAGTCTATTAATATCTTTATAGCTGATGAATACAGTAAATATTAGCTAAATGAAGAAATTATCTAAAAATGTAGCTATTTGTAATGCTTTTATAATTGCTTTTATAATAACTACATTACAAGATTTTTCAGCTTGATGTTGTACAGTAACTTTCCTTTTCCCCTCTTCTTCCATTCTGAATAAATTTTGAGAATGGATAGGCCAAGCCGTACCGCTGATGTATCGATAGGCATCTGTTATTTAGTGCTGGTGTTTACTGTTACAGAATTGAGTAGTAATTGTTTATAGGCTTATGTTCTGTAACAAGTGCACTTGACCGGTTCTGTTTTCAGAGGACTTAGTATGAAAGAACTCTTAAAACTTACAGGTAAAGCCTGCATGGTCAAGGGTCAGTGTCTGCTCTGATAGCTTTAATTTTGTTTTCGAGGTCTGTGAGAAGAGCAGTACTTTCTTCTGCCCCCTTTAATGTATATTTTCAGTGAACATATTTCATGTAAAAAGAAGAAATGTTAAGTTCATTTCCTGTTAGTAGTGAGAGAGGAACAGGATTCTTGAAGTATTTCACAACATTTTTTAAAGCCTGCCCTTTGTTCTGTCTTGTGAACGGTGTCAGTTGATAGCAGCAATCAGAAGAATGATGTAACAGCCTGTATTAATGTATGTATAGACTGTCTCAGTTCATCCATAAAATTATTGGTGTGTCAAATTTTACACACGTTAGTAAAGGATAGTAAAGTCAGCGTTTAAGTCTGCCTTTAATCTTAAATCTTTTGGTTTAGGTACAGTGAGTCGGATAAGTGTGATAGATGCTTATTATGAAACTATACTTTTATGATTTATTTTTATCTGGCTTGGGTCATAACCATTACTGTAAGTGATTGCAGATAAATGTAAAGAGGGTCTTGCGAGATCTGTGTCCATTCCTTCTTGTTGTTTCCTGGATCTCATCAAGGCTCCTTTTTCCTTCCATTAGTTGTCATCTTGAGGAAGACAAGATAAGTTGAATAGGTGATGTGGAAACATGTCATGTTTTCCACCCAACTTTGGTCATGTATCTGTGCAGATGTCTGTCCATTGATTTACGGAGGAGTAACGGTAAAGGATTCCTTTGGAGTCATCCAAGAGAATACGTTAATATGATTCTTAAGGTTATCTGTTAGTAACTTGTCTCTTTGTACCTTCTCAAAAATTACGTAGTGCTTAAATGAAGTTAAGTTTTTGGTTGCACTGGTCTGTAGATGCTTTCTCCTGACTTTAAACCTATGATGATTCATTTTGTGTGTATTTTTAAATACCATAAGTAGCCTCAAAGTATGACTTGCAGAAGTCTTCTTGGTTAGGATCAGAGTTACATGTTTCTTTATGTACTGCAGTACATCATAAATATGAAACTTAAGATGTTTTATTGAGTTACTTTTCAAAGAGCTGTATCTTCAAGTGGGATGATAGTTCAGATCTTCACTTCTATAGCTGCAGTGTTTTAGCAAAATCAGTAACAATACAAGCAAAAGCGTTTGATTTACTTCTTTGACACCAAAGATATTTTAGTGATGATCCGAACATTGAGTAAATGATCAAATCTAGTAGATTCTGGATAACATCAGGTCTATCATGTAGGCTTAGTCATCCAAATCTTCTATGGTATGACAGGTTTTGCTCTAGGAGCGTCATGATGCTCTTCTTTGCACTGCTGTGAGCTGAAGTAGGTGCAGTGCCTGATGTGTATGTACCCATGTGTGCACACACAAATGTAAGTAAAGGCATTTCTTAGTTATTTTTGTTACATGGTACGTTTAAAAGGTGGGTGACAAGTGGAGAGTGAAACTAAGAGAGAGTTTATACAAAGGCTCAAACTTTTTTATAAGCACCTTTTGGACTACTTTTGACTACAAATGTTTTAAGTTACAAGGTAGAAATACCTGTGTCTTGTGGTTTTGCAGTATTTTTTCCTGTCCCTCTTTCTGTCTTTACTCAAATAGAAAAATAAAGCTAAACTGGAAATTGGTGGTGCTGCCTGGTGTAGTAAACAGATATTAGGGTATTACTTTTCAATTCCTTCCAAACTTTTACGGTATTATTTGTCTTTTTTTGCAAGTTGGAGCCATCCTTCAGTTGTTATCTATGTAATGTAAATTTCCTGTAGATTGTTAATTCTGTATGGGCATAGTAGGCTAAAATATTGTCTGAAGGGCGATATTAGCTGTCGTCTTCTTGTGAAAGACTGAGAGTCATTTTGTTGAGATTGAATGTGTGGTGATGTCATGGTGCCAATTCACATGTGTGAAGCATTCTTTCTAAATGGAAAGATGAGAGTTTTGAAATACTTGTTTAGACTCATATATGCAAATGTTGAAGGTGTTGGTTGAAAATATTTCTAGAATAGGTTCTCATACTCTGCCAGACCTTACAGTATCAGTCAAAGTTGTCCTTTGAAAGGCTTTCAAATTGTGAATATGCTAGTAATACTGTGCAAATTTGTTTCTTCAGATTCAAACAAACGATGCAAGTCCAACCTTATGGTGTAGATGGTTCTGTGGTACCGAGTATCCATTGTGAGTATCTCTTACTCTGTATGAGGTGGATAGTTGGTCAGCGGCTTCTGTGCTCTGTCAGTTGGTGCTGAGAACGTGGCACTGTGGTATTAGCGTCCAGGAGACTCACGTGCACAACCACCAGAAAAAGCATCACTGAAGCCTTTTTATTGACGTGAGAAGCTGAAATACTTGTGGCAAAATTCAGTACCTAATAAGAAGGTGGGAAAAAGTTTACGGTCTTGCTAGCAAGATCAAGATGGGCAGTGAGTTCTTAATGTTGGTTGTTTTCTTGTTCTTTTTCTCTTTTTGAAGATTAGTTATACTAGATGGATCATGCTCTATGTGTGTTTCAGTTTAATGTCAGAGTGAAACTAACATTTCAGTATTCTCACACCCCATTGATTACTTTGTTGAATGTTTCTCCCTCTTCAAGTACTGTTTCACAATGGTCAGCATAGCACCATAGTATAAAACTGAAAAATGTCATCTCTGTTAGGGTTATATACAGCTTTGTGTTCTTAAGAGGCATTAGTTCTTGAATTTCAGGTGGGCTTTATTTTATTCAGGGCCTGAATTTAAAGTAGTGGTATTTTAAAAGCATCTTCAATGTATTATCAGGTTGCATCATAACCTAGCTCCATTGTCATGAAAACTGCTGCTTCTTTTGCTCTTTTCAGAGGGTTGTATTATAAAGCAGAGTGGCTTCGTAAGCCGAAGGTGAAGCTACAGAATAGAGATAAAAGTTGTTCTGCTGTGGTAGTGTTCAGTAACCTGACTGTCACAGCTTAAGTATAGATGTTTTCCTACCTGCATGTGGGCTTGCTGGTGGATAATTAGGCATATTTTCTTAAAAATACCTTTCAGTACATTATGTTCAATCAATCATGTTCCACATGCAATACGCTTTAATGATATAGTTACTTTCTAATTAAATTGCATATCCACTAAAGTGTATATTAATTTGAAAACTGGATCAATTTCTGTGAAATCGTGGTTGATCTAGGGGTACTTTTAGAAAAAAATTCTAATGCTGTCAGTATTTGTCTTGGATGTTGTGGCAGAAAAAAAATTGGATAGTTTTCTAAAATGTATTCAGTGCTGACTGTTTCCTATCAGATTTGGTAACAAGATGCACAACACTGCTAGTATTTTGAACTCGTTGCAGCTTTAAGCTTTCATTTTTCCCTTCCTTGATTATGTTCTGAGGTAATTTGTCCTGAAGTCTCATCTGTTTGAACAATTCGTACTGGTTTACAATGCCACAACTTACTGAAAATAGCTGGCAAAAGGCTTGTTTTGTTCTATGTATGTCATAGCATTTGTCACATTGGTATAAATCCTCAAGTATAATTCTTTTTCTTCTGTGGGGGGTTTGTGTGCTTTGGCTTAACTCAAGCTGTGGACAGTTACTCCTAGCACTTGAAAGAGTTGCAGGTTTGTTTTCTTCTTTGTTTTTTTTTAGTATTGGGCATGGGTTCAATAGTAGTTCAGAGCAAGTAGAGGGGATTGTGGGTTTTGTTGCTTGGTTGGTTGTTTTTTACCTGGATGTTGTGCAAGTTAAAAAGGAATGTAAAATTTGGCTTTCATGTTGATATTCTTGAAGATCAGCTTGCAGAAGTAGCAACCAGGCACTAGGTCTTTTGTGGAGCGTTGCTATTCAAATGTATCTGCCTGCCTTTCCTGAAATTCTTCAGATTATCTTGATGGAATAGTAATTCTCACTGTAATCCTGCTAATGTCAGATCAGAAACAACAAATCCAGATAAGGCAAAGTGTTAATTTGGTACAGTTTCACTCTGTTGCTTCATATTTGCACAAAAAAGGTTAATAGGATAAATTTCTACTAGCAAGCATTTCTACATCAATTATCATCTTTCTTCCCACTGCTGACTTAAGGGTGGTAAAAACTCTATTTTCTGGTTAATTCTACTGAAATGCCACTCTATGTCCTTTCCTGGTACAAATCAAGTTTTAGCTGCTAGGTGATCTGGTAGCATACAGATGTGACTTTAGTAATCTTGGAATTACCAAGAGTTGTAACTGAACTCAGAACAGTTATATGAAATTATATTTAAAAAGAGATATTTTCGTCAATACTTTTGTAGATTAGCATGGGTTTTGCAACTCATTAGTGAGTTGCAAATGGACAGCATGGGGTAACAGTTATTTTAGCCTGGGTCTCTGCTTTGTTTCCTGCTGTTAGGACAGTATTGTGAAAATGTGGTTATAAAAGTTTGCTGTTCCTTCTTCATGAGCATCAGTGTTTTATACAGGTGTTTCAAAATGGATCTCACTATTGGTCTGCAAATGTTTCGGGTGTTGTGAGTTTATGAACTTTTTGAATAATTTTTCAGGATGATGTATGGAGTTTTATATTTTCTCTTGCTTCTATACTGAAGATGTTAGCCTTGGATGTGTATCGGTTTCAGTTGCAGGTCATGACAGTGAGATAAGTCTCTGTTCACATCCAGCTTCCTTAGGTGTTGGTTTGAGCTTATTAGCACTTTCTGTAACAAAAATACTCTTTTACTATTGTTTTCTTGGAATATCCGGTTTGAAGGGAGAGGGGACAGAAGGGGAAAGCTGTTTCTATGGTATCTGTTGCAGCAGAATTAAGTTTATAAATGCAGAATGTAGACCCTCTTAAATGAAATCTGCATCTTTGCTTTTGAAGCCCTTTCTCTAGATACAGTAAATGCTGCTTTTGCTTTAAAGAAAGTTCCAAGTCAAGTAAATGTTCTACCTGCCAATCCTTTCCCAGATTTGGGAGCTGAGGTAAATGAGGTTGAAGGTAGCCTTAGGCGTAAGAGAGACCTAAGCAAGATCAGCTTTTTTGATCTGTCTTTAGAAATGATCTTCTACTGTATTTTTTAAAAAGAGAGAGAGAGTCGAAAAGTCACCAAAGTGTTGAAATAGAGTTCCTTCATCTGGGAGGAAGGAGTCTGTGAGAGGGAGATAAATTAGTGGCATAAGTTTTCCAAAGACAAGAAAGAAACTTGCTCACAGTAACTCTGTACAGCAGGTCTTGATGTTTTTAGTACCATTAACTGGATGACATCTTCTTACAGTAATGTGGACGTTGAGGGATCTTCACTGATCTTGCCTGTTGTTACTCAGCAAGGCACTAGTACCAACAACAGAGGCGTTGCTGGTACTGTGACAAACATTACTTCAGTTTCTGGAGGAGCAGAGAGTCACTTGAAAGCTGCTTTTCCCTAACTGAGACTGCTTTCTGTAAAAGTTGTAATAAAAACGCATGACAGGTCTCCTAAGAGCATGTTACCCAAGATGTGATCGGGGCACAGAGGCTTCTGTTGTTTGGTTCTTACCTCTACAGTTCAGTTCTGGGCTTGTCACTTTCAGAAGTCCTGGTGCCATTTGTTCTTGGGTCCACCTGTTAGTGAGAGGTCAAAACACATCGTTAGTGGACAGGTGTCTTCAGTCTGATGGAGGATTCCCCTCCTAGAAATGGAAGAGCTCCTCCTTCTCTCACATTTTAAGAAATCCGTATTTTCTCAAAGAGTAAAAAATTCTGCTTACTCTTCTGTTGGTTGGAGGAGATGGAGAAAACTTTTTCTTGCCCGTCTTGGACTGACTGAAGCGGTCCCTGTTGGGATTGCTGTTCACAGATTTGGTATCTGGATGAGGGGGAAGTGGTGTTGGGGAACTGGCAGGAAAGGATCAAAAGAAGTTTGACTCTATTCTTCTGTGAATCCAGTTAAAAAACCCCCACAAAACCAAACAACAAAAACCAATCCTTTTCTGTTTTGGTTCCACACCCCGCCTCCTCCTTTGATTCCTGTTAAGATCTACATCATAGAACATTGTTTAGGCCATCTTTCTGTAAAGAAATCTAAAGAATTCTCTTAGTGTCTCCTGTTTTTTGAAAAGTCTGAAAGGAAAGGGTTTCGTAAGTACTTAGAGTGCTAGAAGAAGATATTAAAAAAAAGAAAAAGGTTTAAGCATTTTTCTTTGATTTATAGTCGTTGATACAGGAGGGGAAAAAAGTAGTTATGACATTAACAGTTTAGTGTCTCTTGTTCTTATGTGTTTATTATGTGATACAACACAGATTCCAGAAAGTACAGATGTGTCTTATGGTAAAAGTTGTGCTCTCATGACAGCGGTGAGTTTCTGCTTTGGGGCTACTCCTGGTACGTTTGCCTGAGTATAATCATTGGTGTACTGTATCCACTTGCCCATTCATGGAATATTTGAGTTTAAGCTTCATTAGAAGTAGTTTATAGTAGAGACTACTAATATTTAGAATTAGTTACTAAATGCTGCTTTCTGAACAGAGCATGTTTATATACTTTCTTTGCCACTCTTGGTTGTATTGCCATCAGTAAAAATGGTTCAGATGGCTGCCCCATGCTTATGTAAGCTGCACTCGTTTTTAAATGAAACTATTTATGGTACAGGCTATTTAGTCTGTTTGGAGAATGAAATCTCTACATGCTTAGGGGAATGCATTTAGACTTGCTTAGACCTTTCTTTTGTCTGCTTTCCCTGTCTCCCACCCAACCCCCCTGCTCCGCAGTTGTTTTTTTGGGGTGGTTTGTTTTGTTTTCCCAGCAAGTGTATGGTGTACTTCAACTTGTAAGGCAAATTATTTCTGTGTATAGTAGAATTTGTGATTTATGTAAACATGTTACATAATCGTAAGTAATCTTAATTTTTATTAAACTATAAGAAATTGCAAGCAATCAGAAAAACTTAATGTTTTGAATTATTTGTTCATGACTAGCTATGATCCCATGCATGAGCATCTTAGGCTTGGTTACCTGATAGCATTCTGTCATGCTGTGCATACTACTAGAAGACTGTGCAGTAGAAAAGTACTCTACAAAAAAATTGCTGGATTTTTTTCAATATTCAGGAAGTATTGTGGTGGTTATTTCAGGAGTGTGTTCTTAAAAAGCAGTAAAACAGTTGCATTGCAATTGTATTAAACAGTATTTAACTAGGGTTCCTTTAACAGTTAATTGCTTTGCTAGCTGTGAAAAAAGAATGCTTAAACATTAAATGAGTTTACTAAAGTGTAAATCTCAAGATTGAATTATAATAGGTTATTACTATGCATGTACTTGAGTACATATAATTTGTGTTAGTTTTATGAAATAAGTTACAGATAGTCAAGGATGAGTAACCTCTGAATATATTAATGTAATTGTAAAACTTTCTGCTGAATAACTTTTCAGGAGGGATCTGTGGGGATTGCAAACATTTTTTTTTGTTGTTTTAATTCTTTCATGACACCATTAAACTCATATCACTTCTATGCATCTCATATTAAAATACTAACCTTTTTCAAGGACAATATAGGTATTTTGCATTCTTTGCCCTGTTATTTGGGTTATTTTCTCTGTTCTGTGATTCTTGTTTGCTAATCCCTGAAATTCATTCACAACTAACGTGAATTGTTAGCTTTGTTTTTCCTGTGGTCAAGGCTAAGAACTCTTCCTGATTCTTCTAAATAAAAAGAAAATGAAGACTCAGAAAGGCAGTTTTTTGGGGAAGCTGGGAACAATCAATCCTTCTCCAAGGTTTAGGCTCCTGGCTTGCTTGAATGTAGGTAATTTGGATTTCACAGGGATACTGATTGTTCTGTCATTTAACCTTGAAAATAAGACTTCTGGAAATGTTACCTGTTTTTCTTCAGTGTCTAAACCACTAAGTATGAAAACCCAGATATATTGGTTGCAACCAGAACTATTGGTTGCATAGTTGGTTGCAACTATGAGGTGCATGTGTGTCCCAGAAGGAAGTCTGCTAAATGGAAGCAAAGATTTATGACTTGAACTGCTTTCGAAATGGGCTAGTCTAGTAGTCTTTTCTGTCTTACCTAAAGGGAGAGTCTGCTTTTGAGATCTTCCCAGTGAGATCTCATCGTGATGTTTTGATCTAACACTTCGCTCTCTTGCCCCTGGCTGCCCGCTTCTGTTGCAATGTTTTGTATCTGATTATGGCACAAGGTTTCATGGGGTTTTGAGGTGAACCAGGGAGCCGATCCAGATTGAGCTAGTATTTAGGGTTTGTAAAGTTCAGCTTTAATAATGTTGCTTGCCATTTGGTTCCTAAACATTTGTGCTAGTGCATTGGGAGGAGCAAGCATTCAAAGGAAAGGGGAAGCAAATTATTTTTTCAGAATTACTGTATTTTTTCTGGTTTAAAGTGATTATGAAACAGTCAGACGAGACTTCCTATGTGATAATTTTCTCTGTGGAAACACCCAGCATTTGTGCTATAGCTAAGCATTTTATGCTGATAAATATTTTCCCGGACAGAGGTTTTTTTTCCCTCCAAAACTTATTTCCTGAAGTTAAAGGGGTTTTGTGCCTAATGCTCACTTGTTTCAGTTTTTAAAGTTTTTCAGAGTTCAACAACAATACGAACCCCCCCTCTCTTCTGGGATTACTGTTGTTTGTTTGGTGTTTTCAATTGTGACACCATATGCTGAAGAAAAAATGGATGGATTTGGGTGTTCAGTATGTCTTTTCCCTTACAACTGTGTATCTCTGTCTCTCTGCATAGAAGGGAAGTAGGTTGCAGACCTATGCTCCCTGTTAAAAAAGTTTGTAAGAAGCTTGATATTTGGGTGTAGTTATGTTTGTAATTTTTGGTGTTTTGTTTTTTTTTTTAAAACTTTTGTTAATTATTTTGCACTTCTGATGTTTAAGAATTTATTTTCTTCTCCCTTTTTTTCTGGAAATAGCATTTGATAGCACCTTAATCAGAAGTTCTAATATTACAGAATTTACTAGTAAGTTAAGTCTTTCTACTGGCTCCCAGACTACTCTAGGTTATGTCTATTCTATTATATAGTCTTCTCTAAAAACACATTTGTTCTACACTAGTAATTTAAAAACTGACTTAAAATGTAAAATGCATTTGAAAGTTCAGTTTGATTTAGGTAAAACTTGTATGAACAAGTCTGTAAATTGGAAACATGTCATTTTGAATTCTTGTAATGAGATTTCCTTTAATTCTTTGACTCTTATTTGGAAGTCATCATTTGAATTTTAAAAGTTGTTTTTTATAATAAATTATTAAATTGTTTGCAGGGTGAGAATTTTTAGGCATGCTTATTACGATTCTTTCGTGATGGTGTTCAATTATTGACAAGTTTGATATACATAGTGAATATTTTGATGTAAATAAGTAGATAGTGAATACTACAGTGTTTGAACTTGCAGCTTAAATATATGCCTGTTTTTCTTTGTGTTTAGTTTCTGTTTGTTCTGGAATTGGTTCAGTTGAATTGAGCATGTATAACTACATAAAGAATGTCTTTACTCTTTCACATACTTGGAAATTTGTTTGTTATAAAGGTAGTGTCTCATTAGAAGAGTATTTTGTCTGTGTCCAGTTAATTTACTTTTCAGATATGATCAAAGTGAATGGTTGGGTGTGGAAACCTGACAAATTCTCAAAGTAATAGAGATTCTGTATTTGAGCAAGTATGTACAGAGAGTTGAATGTACATTGGCTTTTACAAGATTTCAAATTTGTGTGAAATTTATTTTTAATTAACCTGAAAATTAGACAAAATACATAATAAGATAGTTGAATTAAGAGTAACTCTATAGGTTAAACTGTTTACACAATAGTGGAGAATTGGTGGGCCTCGAGGATCCAAGGTCTTGTGCATGTCCTGAATGGAGTCTAGTAATCCTCCTTGATGGAAAAGTTTGCTAAAATACTATACTATTATGTGAATCTGATATCTGGGGATTCTTTCGATTGTGGTTCTTGGGTAAATATTGTTTTACAAAAGATTCCACTCTTTTTTAGCCAAGGAAAACCCCAAACTTTAGGCAGTACTGAATTTGGTTTACTATAATGGAAAACTAGTGATGTGAAATAGTTGTTAAGGTAAGAATCAATGACTTCACTATTACAAGCATTTTTAAAAGGATAAATTATCTTTGCTTTTTAAACCTGATGCTGAATCAACGGAAGGAACAGGCATCTTACAGAGATATCTAAATACTTAATTTGCATATTTCTCCAGCAGTCGGAAGGAACAGTTAATCTGCATACAATACATAGTCTTAACTTAACAGGTCTGTTACAGTATTGCTCAGCTCATCTGGCCATTCAGGTCCTGAAAACCAAATTTTAAATCACAGTCCTATTTAGCAGAATTATTCTTAAAATGTGCTTATTCACAGGATTTTAGAAGTGTGTTTTTATCTAATTTTCAGATAGGTTTGAGTTCCGTTTTGAAATAAAGTAATAGCATTTAATTGTCTGGAAGTGTAGCATTGCTTTCCATCCTGCAGGGGAAGAACGACATGGAGAACAAGGTAGATACCCTTCTGCATAAGGTTTGTGCTCAAGCAGCACTATAAATGTCAAAGGCTTTCAGCTCCTTCCCTCTCCTCCCTCTCATCTAAAAGCAGAGAAAACCCAAAGCATACGCTTGAGTCCAGGTCATGCAAATGCTTAGAGCTGTGAGTTGTTGGTGTTTAGTGCTTGTGAGAATTCTGAAGAAGTTGTAGGGCTGTTTGGTTAAGCAGAGGGTGTGACTACTTGCGCTGTGATTTGAGAATCAAGGCCAAATTGAGGACGAATGTGATTTTAATGTATTTTTGCTTTCAACTGCTTTTTTTCATTCTGAAATGTACAAATCTGTCACTTCATACTACTTGTGTCTGGGGCAGACACTATCTGTCAGTTACTGCCTTCAGGGGAATACTGTGGTGGCAGTGTGCTTGGCTGGTGGGGGGATGAATGCAAGTTATTTTAAACTTTGGATTTTTCTGCTGTCTAACCTGCTGTTGTATACAGGACTGCATTTGATTTGCGGAAAGATAGATGGCCTTGATGTTTGTTCCTCTGTGCTCTCAGCAATTAATGCTCTTCTAAGACTCCATGGAGTTAGACCAAAAGACCTGTGTTTCAGATTGAAATTCTTAGTGTCTAAATGAAGAGCTGGGCACGCTCCGTATTTTTACTCTCTACAAAACATATGGACACTGCCACTTCTTAATAGTAAAGAAATTGGGACATTGTTTAAAGAACTAGCTTAATACCACATCTCCTTTGCTGCAACATCTAAGCAAAGAAGCCACTGTACCGTTGCAGGTGAAAGGCAGACTGTTAACGTTCCTGTAGTTTGTGTCTGCAGCCACTCAAACTATTGGATGGATATCTGTTGTACTCTTCCATTCTTGTGAAGGTGAATAGCACTGAGCACAGCACAAATGCTAGGGGAATTTTAGTGTAGTGTAAAGAATGTTTCAAGCAGTTCTTTTACTACTGCTTTACCAAGTTATCCACAAGACCCCATATATCCCATAAGAACAGAGAGGTCTGTTAAAACAAAAAAGGACAGCGCTTTTGGAGGATGCACCTACCTGGAGCTCCTGGACAGCACCTTCTTGTTTCAGAGAAGTGAAATAATCCAAACCTCTTTAAAAGTAGAATGAGTTAGCAACTATTTTAAGTTGAAGCTGTGTTTGAGCCCTTTTTTTTTTCCTTCTTCTTCTAAAGCAGGATTATGAGGATAGCTTCCTAAAAGGGAAATGAAATCAGCACAGTTTATCCTACCGACCTTACTGGAGTACAGTAGGGCAGATCAGTGTGGAAATGATCTGGCTTTAGAGAGATCCTGGTTGCTTTAAGTGTTTAACATGCAGGTTTAACTTGCATTTGGAAGAATATTTGTCAGGGAGAATAAAAATTAAGTATTTTAAAAACTGAAATTGTGAATACAGACTTTTGAGTGAAATGCTTTGAATAGCCAAATACTACTTATTCCTGAAAGTTTCAGAAAGTGTGCTTCATTCATTTTGTGTCATATTCAGATATATACCTATTTCTTTTCTGTATCTGTACCTGATGAAAGTGAAATTTG
This sequence comes from Cariama cristata, assembly GCF_000690535.1. Lineage (NCBI taxonomy): Eukaryota > Metazoa > Chordata > Aves > Cariamiformes > Cariamidae > Cariama > Cariama cristata. Next base: position 72,446 of record NW_009628208.1, on the reverse strand, counting down.
CTTGTAACTTCACCATCAGACAGCCATGCAGTGTCAACTGTGGAAAGACTGGCTAGTAATAAAGGACCTCTTTCCCTTTAATTTTTATACTTTAAGCCTGTTTTTATAAAGTCACAGAGTTGTTTAGCATGTTCCTGCTATAGCTTGTGATCACAGGCTCTGTGAAAGAGGGCTCCAGCTCCATCATCACAAGATAGGTCTTTTTATACTAAGCTGTATGTATAAAGTCATGCATGCTTCAGCCAGGAATTGTGTTAATCTCATCACTGAGATCTGAAATTTTCTGGCCTGGTACCAGACCAACAAAAATAAACAAATGTTATGACGGATGACCTGAATACTGACAACCTGCCTTTGCAGACAATGTCATTGAGTAACCAAGGTGTCGGGACTGCAAACACAGTTTTCCTTAGCCTACCAAAGTCATGATGGAAAGCCTCGGAGAGAGAGGTACAGTGTGGTCTTTAGAATCAGTTTGTGCTGGTATGTAGCTATGGGTGACCTGAGAGTGAGTGTAATTCATAACGTTTCTAATTTAATGTTAAATTGTTAGAAAAATCAGTTTCCAATCCTATCCTCTGCCCAGAGCACACAGAAGAGCACAGAAGTTACTTGGCAATGTGAAGCGGAAATTACTATCGTTTGTGGAAAAGTTCAGTGTTGATGGCTTACCTTTTACTGCTGCTATCTGTAGTTTCTCAGCCTGCCCTCTCTGGTGTTAAAACACCTGATTTAGTGCCAGGCTTTCTGTAAGGAAGAGGACACTCTGAAGCTTTTATCAAATAAAGCTATTGGATACTGTTCAAGTCCTTTAAAGCTGTACAAGAATTTTGGCAGGAGTGCATTAGTGCATCTTAGGATGAACAATTGAATTCATTTTCTGATCTTTCCATTATCTGTTTTGGCTTGTCCTATTTCTGGCCTAAGATTATGGAACAAGTGGGTCTGAAACAGCTAGACTTCCTCATGGAGGTTTGCCATTGAAGTGGTTGCACAGATGGGGCAGCTACAGCTTTATCTCAGTTTTGATTGTTTAAACATTACCTTAGACTACCAAGGTTTCTCGCTCCAACAGTTATAACGTAGACCTTGCTTATGCAAAGAGGAGAAACTCACAGCTTTCCTCCTGCCAGACTTGTTTTGTATGCTATTAGTGTTCTCTATAGAGAATGCTGAAGCCAGTGCAGAATGAAAACATTTTGAAATGTCTGCATTGTATAGTATCTAAGGCACATCTCCCAAGAAAGTCAGTCTGGGCCTATGCTGAGATAGAATTTTACGTCTTAAAATAAAGTTAATAGAAGATGAATGTGGCCTTAAAAGAAAACAAATTATGTTGCAGAAATAAAAATCTGATTTTAAGGCATTCTTCCTTCCCTACCCCCAGAAGCAAAAAAAAAAAAAAAAGGGAAAATAAGAGAAAGGAAAAAGCTCTCAGTTCTAGGGCTTATATGACATCTGTATGTATACATATATATAGCTACGTGTATGTATATATGTATGGTGTTGGCAGATGATTTTTTTTTTTCAAGGCATCTTTTCTGTTTTGCTAAGAAATTGGGCACAATTCCTCAACTATGACACACGCTCAAACATCTGTAGATGTGCACGTATGATTATAGATAACCTCAATGTATTGTTATGTTATGTTGGAATAAACATATATAGATAAAACAAATACAATTAATATAATGTTATATGTGACCTCTTAATATGACCTCTTTTTGTGGGACTCTTATGGATGGGTATTCGTGCAAAGACATGTCAGAAGATACCGCAAAATAGGCAAGGTTTATGTTACAGTTCCTTATCTTAACAAATTCTCCTGGAATGATAGGAAAGACAGGCATGCTATGTAACTTACCCACCGTATTTTATAGCAATTATGTCAAAGGTATTTACACAGTCAGGCCATCGAAGCTTAATTCAGAACTTCAAAAGTGGAAGCTGATGCTCTCTGGTGTGCAAGGTGTATGTGGTTACTATTTCTCTGTACTGTTGATAGTTTTTTGCGTTGCTCTGTATTAACTCCTTGGTTTTTCTGTATCTGCTCTCTCCTTATTTCTGTCTTATTTTTTGTTCCCGTTTATACACGCCTCTCCACTTCCCTCCTGTTTCCTCTGTGTAGCGTCATATTCTCCATCAGTATGTGTTTGCTGGGGATCCTTAAAGGAGGTTTTCTCATCCGCTCACTCAGCTCCACTTTTCTCTGATCTAGGGTTTTTCTTCTAGTTTAAGGTGACAAAAGTGAGGAGAGTCTAGTAGCACTCAGGCCAGAAGTGGTGTTGCGTAGGCGTTTCTGCTTCCCAGTACTGTTTTCTTTTCTTTCTCAACTGGTCATCTTGGGTGTAAGAGTTGTAGTGAATACAGTATGCAGGCAGTCTTTGCAATATAAGTTGCTTGTTGCACTGTTGGCAGTTATATGGGCCAGTAATAAACTTATACAGGTCATTTAAATTGAAACTAATGCCATCTCCTATAGTATCTCCTTTTACCTCTGCCGGAAAATGAATACTTTACAGGTATAAATCTGCGTTGTAATCATTTTCTCATTGATGCAGGAAAATGTGAAAGTTGGAGACATGGTGTGTTACAGAAGTTGTCTGCTTCCTATCCTGTAATGCTCTTCCATATATGCAGTTTGATTCAGTCAGTGTACTCAATACAGAGTATTTTCAAGGTTTGTCATGTAAAAACTCATCAGAGACTTAACAGAGGAATTGTGCTAGTCTAGTTATTTTTAACTGTTGTTTATACCACCATTACTGTTAGCCATCACAAAAGTCTGTCGGGAGTATTTCAGAAGCAGGAAACCTGATGTTTAAACAGTTGATTTGGAACTTTTTTCCTCTTTCTACCTTAAGAATGGCTTAATTCAAATAGTTCAAGTTTTCTTTGGTAACATAAACAGTTAAATTTTATTTTTTAAAGTCTATATTGTCATAAATCACTCATCCTATTGCTAATTCATAGCATGGTTGACTAAACGGAGTGAATTTGAATTTTGTAGTTCTTGCACAGCTTCAGCTGACTCTGAGAGGATGGCCAAGCTTTTCCTTCACTGTGAAATTGTTTTCTGAGCCACCCAAATAAATCAAATAGCTGGTTAAAGGTTCAAATGGTATAGCCCTGAATGCATGAAGTGTAGTAGTGTGCCATTTATGGAAATATCAGCAGACTCAGACGACTAACATGATTATGTTGCTTTTACTCTGCAAATGGACAGTAGTCTATTTCAGATTTATTGATAACATTTCATTTATTTAGAGCAAACATTTTTAAAAGGGGGCAGCCCAAATCAAAGGTGAAGGTGAAGAAAAGCATGGGAGACATTTAGGCTAATTATGTGAATAGCTATTTGAATGTGTAACAGTTGGTTTATGAATATAGTTAATTCTGAAATTTTACAAGTTCTATGTGGGTAAACCAAATGACAGTTTGGTTCGTATTTTTTTTAAATCCTGACTGTCGTCTTCAGACATTTTGAAACTTCTGGCTTTAGTGAATACTAATTGCTCTGAACTCCTGCAAGTAAGTACAGCGTTTCGTTTTGTGGAAGGACTCATTGTGTTTTGACCAGTGTAAATATATCTTGCAGCAAAGCCTCTTCTGAATGTCTTACAAGCAAATTCAAAGCATAGCAATGAATTTGAGATGTAGGAACAGGAGCTGATGCTGAGAGTCACTTACCTTATGTAGGAGCAATCAAACATCTCTTAGGCTGGAACAGCGTTGAATTCCCGTTGAGCTGGTTGAGATTCAGACTGGTGACCTGCAGATAACTCGCCATCCATAGAAACACTCAGAGACGTTTATTCTTTGAGAAACGGTAGTCTCTCCCTTCTGAGAAGGAAGTTCACTTTCTGGAACAATTTGTGTATTAAACAATAGTCTAGTATTTTTGCAGTTTGTTAGCTGTTTCCCTCTAGTATAAATTTCAGCTTCTAATAATAGTTAAACCTGGAAATATGAAAAGCAGCTGTACTTTTTTTAAAAAGTAATAAAAAATGCTGAAGCTTACAATCCATGAATTTGCAGTAGATGTTTTCCCATGCTTTATAGTATATACTCAGTTTCATTTTTTCTTGTATCCTTTTTGGCTCGTTTTGATTCCCAAAACAGGATATAATGGCCAAAAAATTTTACATTGTTGTAAAACTGCTTTTAGCAGGGCCAACACTTAGAGTTTATGAAATGGGTAATCTGAGAGTGCGCTGATTCACTGCAGGTTTTTTCCCAGCCACAGCCTATATTTCAGAAACATTCAGTCAATAATCGTAGATCATGTGTCCCGGTAAGAAAGCCAGTTCATCGTCCTCATAGCTTTTGGTACTAACGTGTGATAATCCCAGGATTATCTGTGAGACGTACAAACTCACTTGTGTTTACAGCTTTTAGTTGCACCTAATATTCTGCAGAACTCTTGTGGAAATTGGTATGTGTTGCATAGTAGCATCATTCCTGAACTGTCTCACTGCCTTGAAAACTTACTTCTCTTGTAACTTTGTTATATAGCAAGAGCTGCTTCTAGTTGTTTCTTGGAGTGAGAGAACTGTAAATTCTTAGTGAAGAATTACTAATATCTGATGTGGCCTTTCAATATATAAAAGAGGCTTATAGGAAAGACGAAGACTTTTTACCAAGGCCTGTAGTGACAGGGTAAGGGATGATGGTTTTAAACTGAAAGACAGTAGGTTTATGTTCATAAGACAGCTTTCCCAAACCATGAAGTTGTGTTTTCAGTGACGTAGCCAGTCATTTAGAGCAGTGACAGCACCATGCTGAGCTCAACTTTAAATATTGACTGCTTTTCTTTTGCTTAGTTGAACTTAATATGTCTGTATGAACTGACAAAACTTCTTTAAATTCTGTTGTACATGTCTTTCCTACTCCATGAAGCAATACAGTCCCAACGCTGTGGGATGTATCACCCTGTCAATAAAAAAGCTTCTGTAACAAATGGTCACTGTGATTTGTGAGGTGGGAGAGTTATTCTTAGCTATATGTAATCCTAAAAATTATTTTAGCTGGACTGTTGCAGGGAAAAGTATTCCTTGTTTTTTGTCATGCATCATGTTTAAACAGACTGAAGACGGTTGTGAGGAAAAATTGCTCTCTTGGCACTGTTATAACAGTTTAGTTTCTCGTATTTCTGAGATGATAAGATCTTCCAGCTAGCAAATCTTTACAAGAGTGTCACTTTACCATAAAAGTATTTGCCTGCCTTTGCTGCCAGAGCAGTCCAAAGTCTTAGCTGGATTGATGTGAGTGTTGTGAATTTTGTGGGATGAATTAATTGTTGTTGTTTATTTGAATGGTTAAATACATGGAAACTTAGTGTACAAAATTGTTCTCTTTATTATTCCCAGTATCAGTTACCATTTACAGTCAGTTTAATATTCTACTGCAGGCACCTGTGAATTTAAGCCAGCAGTGGTTCCAGAGGCTGCCCAAGGATTAGAGGTGAGATTATGCGATTGCATCTGCAGGCAGGTCACATGCCAGGCATGTTTACAGGCTATAATTGGGTAGAGATGCCTATTGAATAGTAGGTATGTCTGGGGTGGGATGTTAAAAGACATGGTTTTGCTTAGTCAGTCCTTTGTGTGAAACAACTCGGTTTGAATCATCATCATCACATTTCATGGTTTTATACAAGCTTATTTACAAGAATGTTGTGATTTAACAGCTTTTCTGCTGTGTGTTTGCAGTGATTGTAGGAAGTGCCACAGTAATTATACACCTTAACATCTGCTTGAGTATTGAAATACAGAAGTGGAATTGGGATGTGATCATGGAGTAATGTAGACATTAGCCAAAATCGTATTTATTTGTTAAAACCACAGTGTTAGGTAAAAACCAGAAGATATTAATACCTTGTCTAATGAAGTGCTTTCTAAATCTGTCAGCTGAGCTAATTCCCTTCTTGTCTTCTCATGTTTTACTATTGGCATGCAGTGTATGGAGGGTATTCTAGCCTTTGGAAGCATGTAACCAATGCGTCAACGGAGATGTAGAAAGTATGATCGTATCAGTGATAAAGAGCTGGCTGCCTATAATCAGTTGGTCCGTCATAGTTTTCAGAAAGAATTTTTGTAGAGAACAGTATTTCATGGACTGTGAGGAAGTGATGTGGAGTTTGAAGTACAATTTCAGTTCTGACCTCTTGCTGGTCGTGTACCTTCTGAGCTCGGCTTTCTTGCAGTGCCACAGCTATGTTCTCTGACTCCAGTATTGACAGCACTTGGCGAAATCCCCATCCTGATTTAGTGCTGTTCATACAAGAACAGCTTCAGTTCTTTTGTTCCAAGTCTACTTCAGGTGAAGATGTGTTTTTGTTAATGGCTTTAACTGATCAGTTGGCTTACCTGTGCTGAAAAGAGCGAGGAGACGTTCCTGGTCCTGTGTCCCTTTCCCCTTTTTACCCTTTTTTTTATTCCTTTCCACAGCAGTGTGATATTCAGTGGGCCATGCATTGTGCAGGGTGAGCTTATTAAACTAGTAAAAAGTGTTTTGGTTTTTTTTTTAGCAGGTTGAGTTAGTTCAGCTGAGTTGACTGGAGTGGGAAGAAAGATGAAGCAAGCTGTTCAGTTGTGTATCAGTTGTAACTCACTACAGCTGATCTCACTGCTTTTTCATCCTGCCTCATAGGCAGTAAATCTTGACATCTGTGGAGGACTGTAGCCAAATCTCTAGATGACTCTGGAGGCAGTGGAACTTTGTCCACATCTATTTGAGAAGCTGAATTGACATCTACCCCCTTGCTTATAGGGTAACTTCATTCAAGAAACTGTAACAAATGTTCAATTCACTGAATAGTTCTCCACATATATACATGTATATGTAAATAAAAACTGACATCCTTTTCCAGTAAGACAGTTTCTAGGGACTTCACTTGCCCAAGTTTGGTTTTTTTTTTTATTCCCAAATAATAAATGCTTTGGACTAGTTGCTGAATTTGAGTGCTGAAACTGGAGTATGTGATATTTTAGTTTTGAGAGAGGTGGAATGTTTTCACTGTCCTTCTTGGGCCATAGGGTTTAATAAAGATACTTCTAATAGGTAGGGTAGTCTTTTAAATGCAGGTTAAATCTTGTGTTTGTGTTATAGCTGTACAATGAAATAATTTTCATGGTTGGGAAAATAATAAAACATTTAGAGAAACTTGTTATGCACTGTGCCTAGTAAAGGAGAATGCTGTAGTTCAGTACTTGGATGACTTTTTGGTAGGATTATTTCCATACTATAAGACGTCTTGAATTTAAGAATCTAGAAGTAGTCATGAAACACAAATGTCTTAATATACATTATTAATAAGGAAATAATCTTTTTCAGTTATATATAAAAAGTTGTGATTTATAGAAAACTACTTTTTACTTCCTAAGCACTCTGTGTAGTCTGTTTGCAGTATACTTCAGTAATATTACTTTGTAGAGCAAGTCTGGTAATGCTAGTTTTTTTGTGCTTCAAGCATGAATGATGTGTGTTCTTCTAAAAGGCTTTTTTCAGACTGGAGCAGATTTTTTTTTTTTTTCAAAAGGGTGGAATAACTTATTCTTGAGATGAACTTCAGCAAAATACATAAGTAGGAAAAATGCAGTGACGAAACTGAAAAGGTAATTTCAAGAACTGTAGCTAACATAACCAAACTGTGGGAGAGATGTCTCATGGATTGAAATTACCTCAGAAAGGAACATGATTACAAGATGCATCACAACTTCTTTCCAGTTAATAAATAATTTTAGAGCAAAAGATTTAAAATGGCACTTACATTTGGAACTCATGCTGTGCAGCCAGTTAGTCTAGCATGGCTTTGAAAACAAAATGGCATGTTTTAGTAGAGTTGTTACAAATGAGTGTTAAGCTTTTATTATTGTTCTACCATTTAAAGAACATCATATATTTCTTTTGGATACAATCTCATTTTTATTCACCCTCCCATTTTTGGTGAAAGTAAAATTCTGTACTGATGTAGATGAATGAAACTGAATTTTAGGATTTCATATCTTTTTCTGCTTCCTCAGTTCCTGTCCTCACTCTTCACAGTTCTCCCTCTATTCACTACTGGAGAAATAAGGAAAGTTCCTGTTCGGGGAGGATGTTCAGACTGTTACAGCTTTTCTGTTTGGCTCAGAACAGGAATAAAGTTCTGAGAAGCACCGATTCCGGTGTTACCCAGAAGTTTTATGCCTAAATGCCAGCAGCAAATATAAACAGGAATGAGTTGTTGGTATTGGCAAATGATATTTAAACAGATAACAATTAGGAATTACTGTCATGAGTTTGGATTGTATAACTGTTTATTGGAGTTGTTACTTCATATTTACTGCAAATGAGCTTAAATGTATGTAAAGTCGCTTTTGCTTGGTGAAGACGTTATATATGTTCATTTTTTTTAGCTTACTGATTAGTGTTAATTTTGTTCTTTCTGTTCTGAAGATTCCATAATTAAGAAGTTGATATTGTTTTACTGTTTTGTCTGCCTAAATATCATAGTATCTTCATACTCCAGTTCTGCAATGTTTAGGCAGAATAGAGCATCCAGCTCTGCTAGCTTTCCCTGAATCCTTTCGTACCTCTTGACTAAAAACCTGTCAGTCCAGTGCAAGTGTTGGAAGGAATTGCCCTATGAGTGCTTAAGTAAAAAAAATTTCTGCTACATTTCTGAATCTGAAAGTTAAAATTTATCTTCAACACTTCAGTCAAGCAGACGTGAACAAGGAGGAAAAAATAGATTAATGTACAAATATTGGGTTGAGTTCATGTGAATGTCGTTCATAAATCCACTGTTTATCTGTAGGCATCAGCATGCACTTGATTAGAAGTCAGAAAAATGAAATTTAAGAATCACACTTGTGTAGTATTCAGAGGAAAAATCGAGGTTCTTTACCTAACTGTACTTAAATCCATCTATGTTTTCCTCATCCTTGTAATCTAAAGATTTAAATAATCTTTTAAGATGAAAGAATTTATGTAAAACATTTAGAAGCAGGATGCCTTTGAGGTGTTGCTTTTATAAATTGTTTTGTTTATTACTCTATTTTGTCATCTTGGTTTTTTTCCTCTTATCCTTCAAGGCCCAACTGTTACTATAAAACTCTTGACAATTAACTTTAAATTGATGAGGCCTGAGAATCTGTCTTCCAGGTAGCCTGTTTTATGGAAATTCACTCAGGAATTATTTTAGTTGCTGCATACATTGTTAATTGCATAAGTGCACACTATAGTGCATAATTTATAAACTTCCAGATAGTATGTATTGACCTAATTTATTTTTCAATTGGATCTCATTACTGATGATTCATGTGTTTTCATTTTAGGTGATTTAGTGCTTCAAAAATAACAGTAGTGAAATGGATTTCCTTCTGTATATATTTGAACACATCTGTGGGGAGTATCAAGACTACAGTAATTCTACTTTTTTTATTCATTCTTTCAGAAAAGAGACATCAGTTGATTGATGGAACTGTTGACTTTTCTTAACTTGCAAGCTACACAAATGGCTTAAGGAGAGAAGAATAAATTTAAGATACTGTTTTTCTGTACGTATAATTTAGGCATGTAAAATATTTGAACACATCTGTGGGGAGTATCAAGACTACAGTAATTCTACTTTTTTTATTCATTCTTTCAGAAAAGAGACATTAGTTGATTGATGGAACTGTTGACTTTTCTTAACTTGCAAGCTACACAAATGGCTTAAGGAAAGAAGAATAAATTTAAGATACTGTTTGCTGTACATATAATTTACGCATGTAAAAGGTGTGAAAAACTGATTAGTGTACTTGTTTAGGACTTGAGTCATGCTTTGCATAATCCTGAAGGTTCAGTAGTGGCTCCCGAGGTCGTCTCTGTGTGTTAACACAGCAGGACCAATTTTGCAACAATATCCCTTGGTTTTGCCATTAGAACTGCTGTGTATGTAGCAATGTTAATTCATTCCATCCTCCTGAAATACTTTTCAACTAGAGTTTGAGTATCCCCAACCCATTTTGGAAAGTTACAGATGAAGCAGCTGGCTTTCATTGTGATTTTGGGTGGTTTTTTTATGTGTTCTGCTCTGTGAACTGTTAGTAGCTCTAAGGCTGGTAAGGTAGTGCACCTCAGCATGTCCCTTAGCCTATGCGTGCTGTGAAAGAAAGAAGCTTTGAAGGATCACTTTCCTAGTCTCTCATGGCTCAGCAGGAGTTCTTCTTGTCTAAGCATTGTAGCTGTGTAGTCTGTGCTGTAAGCTCTTGGCGCTCGCAACGACTTGCTTCTCCACCTGCCTGGTGCTGTGGAGCAACATGGGAAGCAAGTATTGTATTCCAGCCAGTTTGGGACTGCTTAGAGTGGAAAATGTGCAGTCAGTTGTAGGCAGGTCAAGCAGATAGAGAGGACAAAATGCTGGGCTCCTAGTATGGCAGTAGTGAGTTTTGTGGCATTGGCTGAAAAATAACAGGTTTCCACAGTAGTGTAGCCATGGAATCCAAGGAGTTCTGAATGACTGTGTGTTCATGCTTCTCAGGACAATTATTTTGGGTTTCTTGTAGACTTTTCAAGACTACCTGTGTAACTGTAAAGACTAGAAGCTTCAACTCTTCGACCCCCTTGCTCATTGTGAAAGGGTTGGACTAGATGACCCTTAAAGGTCTCTTCCAACCCAAAGCATTCTATGAAAATGAGAATGGAATTTTCTGTTATCCATTATTTGTGTTTAGAAGAGAACTCTGTGATAAAATTCATAGTTGGACAATAGCTGCCAATTACTTTGAGTGTTACACCTCCAGTCACCACACACATTCAGGAAGTGTTAGAAAAACATCAAAGAAATTACTAATTTAGGTTATTATAAAAGCACTGTAGAAAGGCATTGTATGTATTGATGATGGATCTTCAGTCTGCTCACCCATGTTACATTTGAATTTGCATTTGTAGAGAGACGTGATGCAAAGGCTTTTGCTCATGCAAATGAAATTCTTAAAATTCTTGTCTTCTATTTCAGATTTTCAGATACTGTCATTGTTATTCCACAGGAGTTTTAACTGCAATTTATTGTGGTAGAGTACCTCCTCCATTACTGCACTTCATCCTCTGCCTCCTGGGAAAAGGAGAGTTGTCTAGAAAGACACAGAGCTTGACTGCTGTCAGGTTTTCTTTGAGAATTCTTGTGGTGGTCTGCCTTTCAGAGTATAATGTTTGTTTGCCATTTACAAAAAATAAGTTTTACAAAACATCCCCTACTGTGAGTGTAGGTACAAATTTTCAGCTGGCTCTTGTAGTCAGTGGAAACTCATTTCCTTTTAAAATAAAAGGGGTCTGCAGCATTACTGCAGTGGACAGAACTGCACTGTGATTATACAATATAAGTTTATTGTATTTCTTCAAGTCACAGCAGGATAATTCACATAGCTCACTGTTCTTTAAATTAGTCTCATCTGTCTTGAGAAGAGTGTGATGTGACAGATGTAATAGTGGATACTAGAATATATCAGAGATGACAGAGAGCAACCCTTCCTGTAAGCATATGTGTTGTTTAATGAATGCTAATGTCAGTTAAGAGCTGTCCGCACGCAAAGTAGCTGGTTAGTGGAGTGGACTTCACTTCTGCTTTTGTTGCGGTGATGGTGATTGTTGTTTTGCCTCTCTTCAGAGAAAGGAAGTACTATTTAGAAAGAGGTGAAAAAAGAAAGACATGGTTATTAAATATTCAAAATAATTAAAAAAAACCCCAACAAGACACCAAAGCTTTTTTACCCTAAACCTGACATTTTTTTATATCTTTGAAGAGACATGTTCTATTTTCTTGCCTATGAAAACTGAGACTTTCTTAAGGAAGATACAGGAAACTGTTGGAGTTCCTTAGTGCATCACAGTATGCGTATGTTTGTGCTGATGTGTTGTACTACTCTAGACTGCTATTAGAAGTTGAGCTAACAAGTGAAAGGCTGACTGGAATACCTATACTATGTGCCACCCACTGTCGCACTGAGGTTGAGATAAGCGTGGTTTAAACTGGGGACTTTGAGTAGCTGATGTATTACTTGAACACCAACTCTGCTGGTATCTGACTTTCATTTCCGTTTTTGGGCACAGCACTACATTCTCTGTAGTTAAGAATTCAGCTGTGTGGTAATGGTAGAAAGTATTTTGAAGCTTAGCAATAATAGATGTGTTACAGAGTCTCTGTCCCACACCACCTTGATGCAAAGTCTTTGTGAATCTTTACTTAGACTTCAGCTACCTTTTGAGTACTGCTGTGATCATGAGCCACCAGTGAGAAAAGCATTTGTTGACTCAGACTGTATTTGCCTTCTAGTCGTCTTTGGGTTTTGAAGTTCAGATAGAATCTTTTTGCTGTTGAATACAAGAATCCTGAAGTGGAAAGAGGGTTTTTGTCACTAAGCATGTTAGTATGAGTGTAATAGGTTCTTTACAAAAATCTTAAATAGATGCTTATCATAATCCTAAAAAGGACTCTTTAAATTCTGTTCAACTCTTGTGTTACACAAAAATTGCTTCCAGCTTCTTGAATTTGTAGTGATGTAAAGAGTTTAAGCCCTGTTACTAGAGGAGTATTTTTAGATAATTGTGCTACTTAGTTTTCTAGCCCATTACTTCTAATATGTTGTAAATAACAAAGATTTGTGATAACTTTAGACTTTTTCTACAAGCTGTTCAGAATTTCACTGGAAGTAAATATATAACAGTTCCGTTTTATGCAGGTCAGATTAGTTTAAGTTATGCCTACGTGGTACCTGAACTAGCACGTTCCAGTGAGATATCACAGGTGTATCTACATGACATCTTAAGTGTTTTAATATCAGAATTTTAGACATGACGATTCCCACTCTTGTGTTTAAGCCATTGTCTCTCTTGATATCTAGATCTAAAAATGTAATACAATAACTCTTTTACGCATACAGCTGGGGAAGAAGGAAAAGTTGGTGTGATGGCTTAGAAGACGATTGTGTTTTTTCTTTCCTACAGAAAATGCCAGAAGCCTCAGAAGACCATAATCATTGGAAGGCCTGTTGACTTCCGTTTTTTGGTAATCTGGAACATCATCAATCTGGCATGGCGCAGGGCAGTCAACAACTCGACGTGCAGGTACTCCATGATCTCCGACAACGTTTCCCTGAGATACCTGAAGGGGTGGTATCTCAGTGCATGCTTCAGGTATGGTAAAGAGTTTTTAAGAGTCAGTGTATTTTTGTAGTATGAAAGTTCTTTTTAGTAGTATACATAGAGCATAGATTTTCATTCTTCTGGTTTTATTTTGAAGGGGTGGAAGACTCCACTACTTGCATTTTTATCCTTTTATGTACAAAGATTTTGTCATTCTTCACTGATATTTGTGGGGGTTTTTTCGCTGACTATTCTTCCTTATTGATTATTGATGATGGCCACATAAATAACATATGTATACTGGAGGAGATTTTAGCAAACAATGACTTACCCTTCCAAGATAAGGAACTGGCCTTAGCTAGGAATCTAAAGGTTTTCTGTCTTCATGGCATCTTTTTGCCACAGCCGTCCAAAGGTTTATTTTTACTTCCTCATTTCCGAGACAGGTGGCAGTACTTTTTTTTTCTTTTCTTTTTTTTTCTCCTTTCCATTTCTTCCTTCCACATTCATCTAAAATCACAAATTGGGAAGTGATAATAAGCGACCACACATAATCATTTTTCAAAGTCATCATTGTCTAGGAATACCTTCTGTTAATGGGAAGATTCAGGAGTGAAATAGAAACGTGTAAGATCTGGTTTGGCCTCGTGTGGCCATGGCTAGGATGGAACCTAATGTGACAGACTGCTGCGGATGAAAGTAGCAAACCTGTATTTGCATCCTACCTGTCCCTGACAGAAGAGTAGGTTTACTTGGCTGTAATTTTTGCATTGTGAGTCTTCTAAACTATACAAATACAAATGAATTGCTTTGAGACAAATGTGAAGTGGGGGAAGCCCTGCAATGTAAAGCTTTACTTACTGTGACAGTTCTCTCTCCTGTACTGTTAAGTATGTGATCCTTTTGATGAACTGTGTTTGTCATAGACTTCTTTAAACTGATAAAATTCAAGAACTCCTAATGCTTCAGAAGCATATGATGTGCTATGTCTATAATACAGTGTTCTGGATAGCTACTTAACATTACATTGCAAATATCTGTCATTTTTTTAAGTGCAGAATTTGTTTCCAAACTCGCTTTGTATTTGTTTTAAAATACATGAGCTGGTTTCCATTAACCTTTTGCAATACATTGTCTAGATTTAAACCAGTGTGAGTTTTGGACCTATCAAAAATTGAGGGTCCTTTGAAATGATAAATGTATTCCATACCCTGAGAAAATCGGATTAGGGCCTGTCCTAGCTACATTCTCTCTACCTACACCCTGATGAAGTGACCTAAGGAAGCTGAGGACTCTCTTTATGAAGTTCTGTTTAGATGGCAAGTGGCTGATGGTAGTGGTTAACTTTTTTGAGACTGCTGTCTTGGCACTCTGTTGCTGGTTATTGTTACAAGGTCGCGTTCCCAGATGTTCTGGTTTTAAATTCTTCCTGTGATACGCCTGGATATTCCCAGTGACTGTTGGGGTCTGGAAGGGGAGCTTGACATGAAGGGGAATTAATCAGGGAGAAGTATCCACAGAGTGAGAACCATACATAATTAAGGGCTGGACTCTTCTGGCATGTTCAGTAGTAAGTCTTCTGAGAAGATGCTGAATATGTGTGTTTGTCTCAGTGAAATCGTACGAAATTTTGGGAAGGTCATCTTCACTTTAGTATTAACACTGACTAGGTATCAGTCCTTTAGAAAAGAAGTGTGACTGTGACTTTTCAACCAATGGATAGGTTGTTGAAAATTCTATTGCAAGGCCACATAAGTATTAATATGTATACAAACTTTATATAGTGATAGTATTTAAAATAAAAGTGAAACCATTATTAATGTGTATTCCTTAGAATGGCAATCTTAGCACACTAAGGAAGGCGAGGGTGTATGTGTATATATATAAATATGCACATACTTGTTCTGGTAGGAGGTGCTGTATGTTGCAGAAGGTAATACTCTTGGATCACATGGAACAAAGTTAGGGTACTGATGGCCACATGTAGCTGAACTTAACTGAAAGTGAAATTTTTTTCTTTAACTACTGTTTAAATTAAAAACTGAAACACAGCGGATACAGGCTGTTGTATGAGAAACTGAGGAGAAAAAAAAAATAAATCCACAATCTGGATTGCTTTCTAGTGACTTTACTCTTTTGGAAAAGCTATCATTCGTGTTGTTCTTTTAACAAGACTAGATTAAGCTAAAATGAGTGGAGATGGGAAGAAGGGAAAGGGAATTCCCCATTATACTTTTGATTTGACTCATAATTTTATTGTCTGTATTAATTTGAGCTGCTGGCACCGCAGAACAAATCATTTACAGGGGTTATTTGATTTCCTCACTGATGTATGAATAAACTTTTTTTAGCCTTGAGCCTGAAATTCTTAAAGGCAGTTGAAATTCTGTCCAAATTGTAAAGTGCTTTATGGAATTGCCAGTACTTTTTCAAGCAATGTTATTCTGACTTCATTTTTAAGGCACTAAATTCTGTTCTACCAAAAGAAGCTGGTTTAAAATGTGGGGCTTTTAAACTTTCAGGTAGAGAGAAATACTCAGGTAAACAGTAAAATAAAGATTTTCAACAGTAAACACTCAGGTAAACATTAAAATGTCATCTGCATTTGTTTTTTTGACTTCCTAGATTTTGCAATTTTGATCTAGTTTAATTTGATTTGTGATGTTATTAGAAGTAGTTAGTTGTACGTGCCTGTTCCTTGCAGAATATGCCAAGAGTTCAAACCATGGCTTTCCCCAAAACTGGACTTGATTTTTTTTAATGTCAAACTGTAGGTAGTGTTACCATAGCATTTTGCTAGATGCAATGTGAGCTATGTACTACTTGCAACCTATGACTTAGTAGGTATTACCTTTGTTTCAGAATTCGTGTTTGTGAAATGTTTTCCCTAGTTGTGTCCAAGCTAGGCTTGATTGCAGCTTCAGTTGAATGGTTGTTGAACACTGAGCAGTGGCTTTTTCTTTTGCTATTTGACAGTAACAGGTGTCCATTCTTACTCCTAGAACAACAACAACCTAGATGCCTGTTGTCGAGCCCTCGCACAGGAGAGCAACAAATACTTATATACGGAGTACCATAGCCCTGATGACACCAGAATGAATAGAAATAGCCTTTTGCACATTAATCTGGGTATTCATCCTCATACCAGCTATCATGCAGGGGATGGAGCTCAACTTAATGGTGGTCGTACACTGGTACACAGTTCAAGCGATGGACATATTGATCCACAACGCACAGCAGGTAAACAGCTGATATGCTTAGTTCAAGAACCACATTCTGCTCCCGCTGTTGTGGCAGCTTCTCCTAGTTACAATCCATTTTTCATGAATGACCAGAATAGAAATGCAGCTACTCCTCCTCCACAGCCACCTCCACAGCCATCTTCCATACAACCAGGAATGAACACGTCTGCTATGCAAGGCCCTCCTCCCACGTATATGCACATACCTCGGTACAGTACAAATCCTATTACTGTTACAGTATCACAAAACCTCCCCTCTGGACAGAGTGTACCCAGAGCTCTACAAATTCTTCCACAGATTCCAAGCAATCTTTATGGGACTCCTGGCTCTATTTATGTAAGACAAACATCTCAAAGTTCTTCAGGACGACAGACTCCTCAGAATACACAGTGGCATTCATCACCACAGGGCCCAGTTCCACATTATACTCCCCGTCCTCTACCTGTGTATCCACATCAACAGAACTACCAACCTTCTCAGTATTCTCCTAAACAACCCCAGATCCCTCAGTCAGCTTTTCGATCACCACCGGCATCCCAGTGCCCCTCTCCCTTTGGGTCTCCTCAACACCAGGTTCAGCCTCCTCAGTTGAGTCATCAGAGTTCACATGTTTTCATGCCTCCTAGTCCTTCAACTGTCCCACCCCATCCATATCAGCAAGCTTCCCAGACTTTTCAAAAACAAGGTGGTCACTCTGTATCGTATCTTCCTCCTTTTGCTGGAACTAGTTTATCCAAAGGTTCCATGAATAAAATAGAAATTACAGTTGAGCCACCGCAAAGACCTGGGACTGCAATGAACAGAAGTCCTTCACCAATAAGTAATCAACCATCTCAACGAAACCAGCACCCGCTGTATCCAGCCACTACTCCTCCTTCAAGCTCTCCATCAAGAGGTATGTCGGGTCAACCCAAACCTCCATTTAGTGTTAATCCAGTATATATTACCTACACTCAACCAACTGGACCTACAGGTGCACCAACACAGTCTCCTCGGGTAATGGTATCTCAGCCAAACCCAACCATTTTTAAAATCACAGTAGGTCGAGCACCGACTGAGAATCTTTTAAATTTAGTGGACCAAGAAGAGCGTTCTGCAGCACCAGAACCTATTCAACCTATTTCTGTAATCCCAGGATCTGGAGGAGAAAAAGGAAGCCATAAGTATCAGAGAAGTTCTAGTTCTGGATCAGACGACTATGCTTACACTCAAGGTAAATGTTTCACCCTGCAAAGTGTATTATTGTAAAATGCATTTTCAGCTTAATTTTGCTACTTACAAAGTGAGAATTTTTGAACCTGTACAGAAAAGAATAGAAATTGCACCAAAATCATCTACTAAGAGAGTTTGTTCTGATTTTTTTAAAAAAAATTTTGCCAAATTTCAGTCTAATACACAAAGAATTTCTGAGGTTCTTAAAGTTGCAATGCTTTTGATGTTAGGGCAATTTCTTAAAAGAAAACACTGCAGCTGACGATTAAGTGGTTTGTTCATACACTGTGTGTCTGGTTTGTAAATTCTGCGTTGATGAACCGGGTCATAAATTTACATGTGGATTTTGTTATTTTGGTATTTGTTCCATACTTGGGTCCTTAACTTCTGTACTTCAGGTGCACTAACTTCTGCAGGGAATTTGAATCCAATTTATTTGGTTTAGATTGAAGAGTATTAAGTGAAAAGAGGAGAGAGGTAGGAATGCAACTAAAATTACTTTGGGTGTCAGTACAAATCATATTTTTGGTTTGAAAGGTATAAAATAACTATTTTTAAGAACTTAATCAAAAGTTCACTTTCTCCACCTAGAGTTTTCAAAGAGGAGGAAGAGATTGGCAGACAAATTTTAGGATATGTGTTCTGCTGCATAGGGATAGAACAATAGTTAGTCTTAATGCCATCTATATATAAATGAAGAAATCAGTAATTTAGTAAATAAAAAATAAAATGGTGAAATCTAACCCTTAGCTGAAAACTCCTTTTCTCAGAGTAATCTGCTTTATAGATTTGAAACCTTTAAAAATTGAGCAAATGAATCAGTCTACAAGCATTCAAACCAATCATTTTGAGTAATGACAGAATGATGATCAGCAACAATTATTTAAAGAATGTGCTTTGTTTCTGGATTTGTGTTTGGGAAAGAGACAATTTCTTCATTATTCCTTCTAGCCTTTCTTTCACTTTAGAGAGCTGAAATAATGGTTATAATGCTACCCTGTAGTTCTTGATTTCTTATTTTGCTTTGTGTCATTTGAACTATTCTAACTCATCAACAAAGAGCTGCTCTGTACCTGGTGGACCCAATTAGAAATGTTATTTAGAGACAAAGAATGCTAGTAGGTCTCTTAACTCCTAGGCCATATGCTTTGTTTGGTAGTGTTTCTATTACAGCTTCCTTAAAGGTTGTCAGTTACATGAGAAAACTGTAAGTGCCTTCACATAACTGAGAAAAACATATTCTGAAATGTAGAGATCTGGTTTTGCCTTTGTATCTTTGGCAAGATTTGTGTATTTGGAAAACAAACACAATAAAACTAGTTAGTATGTGCTTTTGGGGCATCTGCTTTTGTGGCGATACCTATCACAGCTGGGACTTGATTGTAGCCTTTGGTATTGCTGCACTCTGACCTCTTGAGAGAAATAAATTGTAGAAGAATAAACACTATATTCTTTACTACCACAACAGAGTCCTAAAGGAGTATATTTAATAGCTTAGGGGATTATATTTAATCCCTTTAATAATATAGGGAACAAGTTTGTTTAATTTTCTTTTGAATATGAACCATTGTGAAAAGCATTAGCAAAAATCCATTCTAGTGTCTGCACTTCCACTATTTCTTTGTAGTATGAGTCATGTTTGATGAGTTGTTCTACAGTATAATGCAAAGAAGCATGTAATGTAGTCATATCAGATGTTAAGTTGGAGGAGTCACCAAAGACAAGATTTGATAGTAATAGTGGAAAATCATACAGCCTGGTATCTGTACTTTTTTTTTTTTTCCCCTTTAAATTTTGTGATCTCTTAAACTCTACTTGGATGACATGCTATTTCAAAAAGTAGAAAACAGTTTTGTTCAGTAATACTGGTGCCTGTATTACAAAAATATCTGATGTTATTCTTGGATAGGATTTTCAGTGTTTATTCTTTGACCATGAATTGGCGGATCCACACAAAATTCAAAGTATAGTGCTACATTTTTGCACAAAACACTTGTCATTTTTATGCTCCTGACTCTTTTGGTTTGGGTTTTTGTTTTTGTTTATGTCCTACCCAGTAAGCTGTGTCATATTGTTGCTTATTTTTCTAACTTTTTTTTTTAGCTGTATGTAGATATTCTTGAGATATTATGTGTTTTTTTCATTGCCTGTGTTGGATAGGGGTGAAGAAAAAGGCAGGTGTTGGCTGATGCTTTGTATGAAATAGTAATTTGCAGATTCTACAACGTCTTCATACGTTTGAACCATTTTCTGGAACATTGTTATATGAGCAGCGTGCTTGTCTGAACACCCACAGCAAATTTCTCTTGTTTTCCTCTGTCCTAGTAGATTTTAATCAGGTAAAACCAGCCAGATCAGAAAGTGCTAAGCATCACACTAATTAACTTGCCAGTTTTGCATCATGATGAAATACTGAGAAACACTGTTCCTGCAGAAACCGTGTGTTATTTTCTAGCTAGTCAGAATTCTTTCTTCAGCTGCTCTGAGAGCCCAACATCAGCTTGTGACTGAGAGTCATAAATTTCAGTATCATGACAAAAATATGAGAGAATGCTTAACAGCAGAGAGAGATTAGAGGACAGCAAATCAGCTCTTGTAGAGTTAAAGACTCTGAAACACCTGAGCTGCCCCCACTTTTTATTTTCTGGATTCTCTAGTCTATTTTATTGAAGTTCTATAGTTTTCCCTTTGAGCACTGGGGAACTTACAGTATTGAGAATTACAGTATTCTCTGAAAAGCTGACTATTTAAAATTATTACAGCATAATTGTAATAGCAGTGGAAAAAACAGTTCAGGACTGACATTTGGCTAATGTCTCAAGGCTAGTGTGTCAACTGCTATTGAACAGCAGATATGAAGTGTGTGTTACCTTCTGATCTCACCTCTGGTATTTATTTTTTTTCTTGCCGGTACAGTATTAATATAAACTAGGTTGCTGTTTCATCCTGAGAAGCTGTCTCCCTGTACAGGTGCCTTTGTATTTTTGAGACGAGAAAGACCAAATGCAAAAAAAGAAGCTTTGACCAAAATGGTAATATCAACTGCAAGTTACTGTCTAAAATGTGTTTTTATTCTGGAAGAACTTTGTTCCAAATTGTAGTTCATTTGGCATGAAAGCATATTCACACTGGTATCTGGCTGCATGTTTATGATCACTTTTTTTTTTCTTCCAGAAGGGTCACTTGTGAATCTTACGCATAAGTTAAGAATTCAGTTTTCCAGGTTTTTGTGTGTTAGTAACTCTTTCTTCCATGTAAAACATTAGCCTTGCTGTTACATCAGCGAGCAAGGATGGAGAGATTAGCAAAGGAACTGAAGCTTGAGAAAGAAGAGCTCGAACGCCTGAAAGCTGAAGTCAATGGTATGGAGCATGATCTAATGCAGAGGCGGCTTCGAAGAGTTAGCTGTACAACTGCAATTCCAACAGTAAGCAATTTGTTAGTATTTTAATTCAAGATACAAATTTATTTTTTGATGTTTTCATGAAATAAAATGTTATACAAAAAGTATTTTGGGGTATAAAATCTTTGATCTTTGGTGGTTATTTTTTTGTAAGCTCTTGGCTTGTTGTAAGCCAGTTCTTATGATTTAAGAAACAGATATGTGTCCAGCTTTCTCAGTGTTCACAACAGAATTTCTGAAACTTAGGTGCTTTTCTGGACCACAGAACTGGATAGATAGTTACTTTCCTAACAACCTATAAAAGTGTACATCCAAATGTATTTAAAGAGCCCAAGCCACATACAGCTTGGTGTTCATGCGGCGCAAGGTTTCACTTTTTTTTTAAAAAAGGTATTTTGTTGTATTGAGGTATTTTGTTGTTTGAGTAGTTGCGTCTCTCAGACAATCTATTTCCCATTTGGTATGTGCAGGACGTGACACATAACTTCTCAGTGATGGTGTTGGCTCAAATAGTTGACACCCCTCTCTCCTCTTTTCCTTCTTGATTCTTCCTGTCTGTGTGACTTACACCTGCAAGTGACTAGCCCAAACATCTGTAGGGCTCTGATAAGAGAATTCATCTGCCTGAAAAATAACTTCCACTTTGTGCAGTTCTTAGCCAAATCAATTCTTACTCACTGTGTTAACATAAACAATGCACACAGATGTAGGCTGGAAGGCATTGTAGGGGCTGTTAGCTGCATAACTAGTATGGCTGCTGTGTGTCTCATCTGTCTCAGGGCAGCATTTGGCAGGTGTGTTCCTGGGAGGAACAGGGGCACTGCCTGAGTGTGCAAGGATAAGATTAGGAAGGCCAAGGCCCAGCTGGAGTAGAATCTGGCATGGGATGTCAAAGACTAAAAGAAGGGCTTCTGTTAGTACAGAAGTGACAAAAGAAGGCTGGCAAAAATGCGGGCCCATTGCTCAGCAAGACGGAGGACCACTTTACAGAGGGCATGGAAAAGGCTGAGATACTGAGTGCCTCCTATGCCTCAGTCTTTACAGGCCTTCAGGAATCCTGAGTCCCAGAGACCCCAGGAAAAGTCTGGAGCAAGGAAGGTATACCATTAGTGAAAGAGGATCAGGTCAGGGAAGTGGACATACCTGAGTTCGTGGTCCTGGATGGGATGCAGCCACGAGTGCTGAGGGAGCTGGCAGATGTCATTGCGAGGCCACTCTAGATAATCTTAGATTGATCATGGTGTTTGGGAGAAGTGCCTGAAGAATAGAGGAGAGCAAATGTCACTCCTATCTTCAAGAAGGAAGACCCAGGGAGCTGCAGACTGGTTAGCCTCACCTTGATCCCTGGGAACATGATGGAGCAGCTAATCCTGGAGACCATTTCCAGGCACATGAAGAACAAGAAAGTAATCAGCAGTAGTCAGCATGGATTCACCAAGGGGAAGTCAAGCTTGACCAATTTGATAAACTTGTAGGATGAAAAGACTGCCCTGGTAGATGAGGGGAGAGCAGTGGTTATTGTCTGCCTAGACTTCAGTAAGGCTTTCAGCATTGTCTGCTGTGAGATCTTCATAGAGAAGCTGATGAAGTATGTGCTGGACGAGCACACAGTGAAATGGGTTGAAAACTGGCTGAAGAGCCAGACCAAGAGTGTGATAATCAGTGGCACAAAGTCTGGCTGGAGGCCAGTAACTAGTGATGTACCACGGGGGGTCAATACTGGGTCTGGTCCTGTTTAACATCTTCATTAATGATCTGGATGATGGGGCAGAGTGTACCCTCAGCAAGTTTGCTGATGACACAAAACTGGGAGAGTTGTGCTGACATTGAGGGACCTCAACAAGCTGGAGAAATGGGCTGGCAGGAACCTCGTACCATTCAGTAAGGGGAACTAGTAAGTCCTGCACTTGGGGAGGAACAATCCCATGCACCAGTATAAGCTGGCGGCCAACCAGCTGGAAAGCAGTTTTGCAGAAAAAGCCCTGGTGGTCCTGGTGGAGACCAAGCTGAAAATGGGACCAGCAACGTGGCAAAGAAGGCTAATGGTATCCTGGTACAGGTTCCCCAGGGGAGGTTGTGGAATCTTCATCTTTGGAGTTATTCAACAGCTGTCTGCCATCTGGGCAGAGCAGTTGGGCCAGATGACCTCTAGATGACCTCCAGAGGTCCCTTCCAACCTCAGACATTCTGTGATTTTTGACTTGGTGATGCTGGAATATATCCTAGGATAAGACAGTTATTCCTACATATGCGTTAATGATCAGTGCTGCTAGGATTAAGAATGCTTTGTATTCCAGTAACTTAGGGTTTCTTAATGATACGCAAATATATGGACTTAAATAACTGATTATTCTGTTAAGAATAATTACTGTCTTGCAGCATTGAATGATTTAAACTGAGCTAGAAGGTTTGGCATATTGAAGCTCCTTGGGGTGATGCAAATAAATAAACTACTGACCTTATTTGGTTATCATGGAGTAATAATTAATGTGAGCTGCAGCTCTTAACTCTGTTTCCTGATCATCTTGATGTGAACTCATGTAGCAAGTCATCAATTTATACAGAATTTTGTAAGGTGTATGGTTTTATAAACTTGAGCTCGGCTATGTCTTCTTACTAATGAATTTTAAGATTAAGTAAATTGTTCACTTTTGTTGGTTTGGTTTGTTTTCCTCGTCAAATGCCAATAGAAGAATGTTTTTGAGGGAATAAATTGGGTAGGGGGAATAGGACAGACAATGGAATCCTGGCTGGTTTTTTTCGGTGTCTTATCTATACTCAGTTTCTAATAAAGCTGTTAACAACAATATAGCAATGTTATTTCTATGTCAGATATGAGGCTGACTTTCCCCCAATTGCTATTTTGAATTGTTTCTTTCTAGCCTGAGGAAATGACCAGATTGAGAAGCCTCAACAGACAGCTCCAGATAAATGTTGACTGTACCCTGAAGGAAGTTGATCTCCTTCAGTCTAGAGGTATGGAACTGATAGTTTTTTTAAAAACGTAATTCAGATATGGGTGGGAGTATTGATCCGCCTGAGAGCGGGAAGGCTCTACAGAGGGATCTGGACAAGCAGGTTCAATGGGCTGAAGCCGATTCTTCAACAAGGCTGAGTACCAGGTCCTGCATTTTGGGTCACAACAACCCCACGCAACGCTACGGCCTTGGGGAAGAGTGGCTGGAAAGCTGCCCAACAGAAAAAGACCTGAGCGTGTTGGTCGACAGCTGGCTGAACATGAGCCAGCAGTGTGCCCAGCTGGCCAAGAAGGCCAATGGCATCCTGGCTTGTATCAGCAACGGTGTGGCCAACAGGACCAGGGCAGGGATCGTCCCCCTGTACTCGGAACTGGTGAGGCTGCACCCCAAATCCTGTTTTCAGTTTTGGGCCTCTCACTACAAGAAAGACCTTGAGGTGCTGGAGCGAGTCCAGAGAAGGGCAACGAAGGTGGTGAAGGGTCTGGAGCACAAGTCTGATGGGGAGCGGCTGAGGGAGCTGGGGGTGTTTATCCTGGAGAAGAGGAGGCTGAGGGGAGACCTGATCGCTTTCTACAATGATCTGAAATGAGGTTACAGCCAGGTGGAGGTCTGTCTGTTCTCCCAAGTAACGAGCAATAGGACAAGAGGAAATGGCCTCAGGTTGTGGCAGTGGAGGTTTAGACTGGGTATTAGGAAGAATTTCATCACCAAAAGGATTGTCAAGCATTGGAACAGGCTGCCCAGGGAAGTGGTGGAGTTGCCATCCCCGGAGTTATTTAAAAGATGTGTGGATGTGGTGTTTAGGGACATGGTTTGGTGGTGGGCTTGGCCATGCTAGGTTAACAGTTGAACTCGATGATTTTAAGGGTCTCTTCCAACCTAAATGATTCTGTGATTCTAATATAGTATGCGCTTAAATGTGGATACTTGAACTCTTTAAAGTTCAGTTTTGATTATCAATTATCAACTTATGCAACCTGATAAACTTGACTTGCCAATATTTCTGTTGGCCAAGTTAAATTACATTACCAAGAAAGTGGCTTTGTGAAGAGCAAATTAAAAAATAAATACTCCTTAGTGGAGGTTCTTTACTTAAAGTTTTAACTTTTTGCTGACAAAGTCTCTAAGAAATACGAAACAGAACTACAGGTTGCAACCAAGAAGTTGGCAAACAGACATCTGCTTAGGTCTTTAAAAATCATCCTTCTGTGACAGAAACTTGATGTGAATACAATCAAATAGATTAAAATATGCATAGTCCTCCTTTTTTACCAAGAATGTATCCTACAGAAAGATTTACGTTTTTGCGTATTTTTAAAGCGATACAGAACGTTGAGCTGGCGTTGATTCTTCAGTATGGGGTTAGCCTGCTAAAAATCACTAGAGCCAACACAGAACTGAACAATACATGACAAAAGACTACTCAGGAAAAAGCTAATATATAATGTCATAATAAAAAGATGTGTAAAAATCTGAAGCCTCTAGATGTTCATATCACTGTCATAGGCATGTAAATAACCTTTGAGTTACACTTTCTTACTTTTCTTTTCTGACAGGGAACTTCGATCCAAAAGCCACATGTAACTTCTATGATAACATAGAGCCTGGTCCTGTTGTGCCACCAAAGCCATATAAAAAGGGTAGGTCAACAAACAAGCATCAAGTTACCTAATCTGCATTGAGGAAGCTTTTTGTTCCCCTCCACCCCTTTCTTTTTTTAAAAAACCCCTGTGATGACAGGAAGCAATGCTAATTATTATGACTTTTCTTTATATACACAAACCGAAACAGAACGTTTTTATATAAGTGCAGGAATCTTGGCTACAACTTGTTTTCCTCAGGCAGGTTGTTGCAAGTGAATGTTCTATTAGTATGTTGTTTGTAAATACTGTTATTCACTACTAGAAAAAGAGTTGAAAGTCTACAAACTTTTACGTGTTAACTTGAGCTTAGTAATTATGTTTCGTTTAACATAGCTCTAGTTTAAAAGCTCTGTCAGGTTTGTTTACCTGTCTTGCAGTACTTGTTAGGATTTAATAGTTTAGTTGGGATCTTTTATGCAAGTTTAATTCGTCACAGCAGCTTTTTAAAATTTGCATTTTTATTTTTAATTATATTTTACCTTGACTGGCTACACTTTACCTGTTTTTTGTGCAGAGTATGAATTTCACAGTAGCCCTGAAGTTTTAGCACAGCAGGAGCTTCAGACATTTTAAGGACCAAGACAGAACGCATCTCCTCACATTGGTCTAAAGAGATAACAGTGTCCCACTTGTACAAGTTTGTTACTGGTTTCTAAAATGTTCTATACTAATTGTATAGTATCTAGGATTCATACCCAGCTTGGGACGCTTGAGTTTTATGTAGGCACAGGAGCTATATATTTAGTCTCATATTTGTCCAGTGGAGATTCAGTCTGTACATCCCAAAGTGACTCAACTCCTTTTAAGTAGGCACCTAGTTGCCACCTAGCTCAGTAGCTCTATGAACTCCAGTATGTTTAGGGGTGATTTTGGAGCAGAATCCTACCTTTTATCTCAAGTATTTGGGGACCTTTTTTTTTTCCTTTTAATTCCTAAAATCTGTTTTAGATTTCAACTAATGATTTCAAATATTAGTGGAAGTTTTTAAACACTTTGTATCTTTCTGCTGAAATAGCCAGTCTGGGATCCTGTGCTCTGATAGAGAAAACAGTGGTCTTTTCTCTGAAAATGTTACATGTGATAAGATTTGTAATATTGTGTCTCCTCTTACTGTAACTAGCATGTATTAAAATTGTTAGTGGAAAAGAACTCGCTGTTCTGAATCGGTAATAATATAGTCTGCTTGAAAATCCAAATTTTGGAAGTAAGTTCTAGTTGCTGATAAGCACTTCACAAAGGTTTTTGCAGTTGAATTTTGAATTTGTATAAGGAAATTTCCCCCTCTTTTGAAGCAAGTATTTTACCCTTTTGTGTAATAAAATGCTTAGTATGTGGAAATTTAAAAAAAAGAGAAGACTCAGAACTACTGCTTGTGGTTTAAAAAAAAAATAACCAAAAAACCAAAACAAAAGCAAAAAAAAAAACAAAAACCAAACCAAAACTGGGATGAGTTCCCTTCATAGCTGGTAGTGTGTAGTGTCCAGGAAAGACAGTAGCAGCAGGTGAGCAGTGGCATGAAGGCAGCTGCCTGGATTCCTGTTAAATTGCAGTGGTCATGTGGTTGGTTTAAGGCACTGCTACTTCATGGTGCTTGAAGAGATTCTCTTAATTACACTAGCCAATTTGATTTATTATCTCAAAGCAAAATAATGTGCAAAACTTGGATGAAATAAGTGATTAGATTTGGCAATTGGAAAGATAGTGTCTCGTAAGGATTTGTATGACTTTTATGACTAGCTTCCTGGTTTTGTCGGTCAACTTACTAGAGACCAGTTTTCGAGCTGGTGTGCTGTATTCTGAGCTTGGCTTTTAACATGGAGTCATCAAAATAAGGTGGTTTTTTTCTTAAATTCCATTTTCTTAATATTCAACCGTTGAAGACATGGGCAGGCAGACAAGTGTGGGCAGACAACGGTCTGCTCTGTGCTGCCATCGGGCTAGTCGACATGAGTGCAGCCTAGCACCCACACGAGCGTGCTTAGAAGGACTTTGTTGAGGCCAAGCACTGTTAATGTGACTGTGCAACTTCTGGACTGGAGAGGGGTTACATCTACGGAAGGAGGTTACTTTTATTGTCTTTAAATATGTCTCTGAAGACAAACCTAAGTACTATTTGCACTAACTTTGTCAGCCATCTGCTGGATTTCTTAGCAGATGACAGCAGCGCGTGCACTTTGAATTACAAATTACCGTCCTTTTTTACAACATGAATTCTCTTTCAATTAAGCTGCTCTACAGATGTTTGTTTAGCAGATGAGTATCTTAACCTTACCTTCTAGGTATGTGTGCTAATGTTGTTTCGGATATTAACATTTTTTTAAATGTTGTGTTTCACATCCTAGGAGTATTTGTCACTTTTAGTAGATAACCTGAGGTCTTGAAGTGGTGGTAGGAGACATCAGAAAAACAAATCTTTCCATGGGTTAATGCCTAATGTATGATTTGCATACATAGTGATTGTATGAATGAAAGCAGACTTAAATGCAGCTTCACATACACGCATCCCTGCTGCAAAGCCATGAGGAAGAAAAACAATCATCTTTTTTTGAAACAAGCCTACCATTTTATTTTTATATTGTATTTTCTGCAGCCTGGATAAATGCTAGAAAAAGATGCAGAAAATACATCATCTCTCAGACTGTTTGAAAGAACTGAGTTAGAAGTAGTTTTTCACTTCAGGTAAAGTAGGGTTATTGGAATTTAGAATTTGCTAATAGACTGCTGTATGTAAACCTATGAAGTCATTCCATAACAGGATGGTGTTGCAGTGCCAGTAACAAACTTTTCAGTATGTTTTAAGCTATTAAACCTTTAGCAGTATCAGTGACCTAACAGTGGTGATTGCTTTTGTTGTTTTTAATGTAGTATGGTTAAACGACTTTATACAGAAGTTAAATACTTTAAATATTCAGATTTCACAAACTGAATTAGAAGTGCTTTAGCAAAAGACCTGTAATGTTACCTAAGTTGAAATGCTTCCACAGTCATTTTAAGATAGAATGGTTAATGAGGTGACAAACCAGTAGTATGATCTTGCCTATCATCCTCTTCTGAAATAAGAAAAGAAATGTTTTCTTTTGGGTTTTTTTTTTAGAGCATCAGAACAGCTCCAAACAGACTTCACGGACTCAGCCAAGAGATGAAGACTTTGAAGGGGCTCCATGGAATTGTGATAGCTGCACCTTTCTAAATCACCCAGCACTAAACCGCTGTGAGCAGTGTGAAATGCCGCGATACACCTGAAAATTAGGAAGGGGCTGCATTGGGTTGAAAACAGGCTCTCAAGCTGACAGCTGTAGGAGAAGGAAACATGGGGAACCTTTCAGTCCATCTGCCCAGCCTTTGCCAGTCAACAATCTTCATATTGCAAGGGGTGGGAGTAACGTGTTAAGATGTTTCTGCTTGTGCTACACTAAAAAGAAATAAATTAAGGGTGAAATTCTTTCTTATCCCATTGCAGTGAGCAAAGCAGAAAATGAAACCTGAAAATGTAAAAGGATTAATTTTGGGAAGAATGTATACAGGAAAGCAAATAACTACTGGTGTTTAGTCCTGTGGTTATAGTTACTGCTTAGTGGCTCTAAAAAAAAAAAAAAAAAACCACGAAGCAAGAGTGTTTTTTTTTAAAAAAAAAAAACCCATAGGACTCTTAGTAATGGTGTGAAATGTTACGCAACCAGAAAAACTGAAGAGCCAGAGCTGACTTAACCTGGCCACAGCTAGCTGGAAAACAAAGGCTCCCTGTGCTTCTAGATTGTAAGCTACTGAAAAAGAAGACAGGTAAATGCAACAATAAATTTTGCAATGTATAAAAAAACAAGGAGAAAGGTATTTGTAATTGCTGCTTTTTTTCAGGGTAACTTATGTCTACAAAAAATTGCTGTTTGAAATAGTAACCTAAGGTGACTAAATGAGATATCGTATGAGTGTTACAGAGAGTTTAATCAGAGGTAATTTTTTACAATCCCTTTTGCTTGTACAGTGCTCACCTGGCTGTGTCAACACTGGTAATAAACTACGAATGAATTCTACCGTATTACAGATGAAAATACTGCTGCATGCTTTCATTAGGCCGTCGTGTTTCAAAGCTAAAAGTATGCTTTTATATACCACAATCTTCTAAGCCTGTGGTCTGTAGCAGCACAGTGACATATGCCAAACACAAGACTAGTCCAAATTCGGTTTGGAAGACTTGAGCTCAGCCATGGTTGTGTATGAGAAGAGTTTGTACCCAGTTCCTTAGGCCTTTTCAGCTTCCAATTTGTGAAGAATTCATGATGTTTACAGCACAGAAGGTACTTTGTGCCCCAGTTTAAGGTTAGCTGAAAAATCATTAATCAATTAGCTCTTCAGTAAAGGTTTATTTGCACATTGTTAATAAACCAGCCTATATAAAATTGCCGATGCCAGATCCTGAAAAATTACACACTGCATTCTTTTTATTTTGGTCAGGAAATACTTGCTGTAGGTTGAAGAACACAAGACTTGCAACTGAAAATCATACTGGTACTTTTATGCGTATGATACACTGTATTATAAAGGTGATGTTCAGTTTGTTTGAATGCTTCAGGTTGCTGTAATAAAGCACTCAATACTTGTGAAATCGAACTTGGGTTTGGGCAGCTGAATGATTACGTTGCACAACTGTGCGACTGAGTAGGATGTTCTTGTGTACTAGTCAGAAGCTGGTACAGTGCATTTGAGTTTTTATGGTATATACTTTATCAGGATTCAGAGATGCAACCAAGCACATCAGCTGAGTCATGGTAATTGACTTTGCAACTGTGAGGCAAAATGTGCTAGCTAAACCCTACCAGAAGAGATTTAAACTACTTCATTTTAAGTTGTTCTTAGCTCATGGCAGCCGCATCCATATGGTCAGTTACCACAATTCACTTGATGTGCGATAACATGTTAAGCTGTGGTAGAACAATCATGTGTCTGAATCTTTATTTAAAATAAAGCAGCATTTGTAAGGGGTGGGTGGAGGAAAACTCATCTTGACTGCATTGCTCAATCTGGTATCTTCTCTCCCTGCAGTTTATACAGTAAAAAACAAACTGTGGTCTTAGATGAGAAATGGGTATTTTATCTGGCATTTTTCAATATGTTCTTGCACTAACTAAATCTTCAGCGTAATTTTGAATAAGCTAAGAGATCTCCAGCAATCAGTGTGTACCACTGATGAGCAAAACAAAGTCAAAGGCATCAGAGTTAGTTTTCCTTCCTTCCTTCCTAATAGTTTATATTACTGTGTGGGGATCTCATCACATGTGGAAAGGAGTAAAAAAATTACTGTCAAATGAAGTTAGAAGGCAATTATTAATTTTGTTCATGTAAGTGAACAGTCTGACAAAACTGTGATGACTAGAAAACAGATGAGCAGAAGCATTATACCTCGGATGATCAGTACCTTTGCTGTTATCAGCTGTATAATGAATTACTCCAAACAATACCAGTAACTTCATGACTTTTCTATCATGATGCCTTTGCCCTTGCATTATTTCAATTTTCTGTTCATTTATACTTCTGTTGAAGTTCTAGAAGCATTTGTTTTTGCTGGAATTAAAAAATGATGGCAACTGAAATAACAGCAAATGAGAGTAGGTGTGCCGTGCATCAGTACAGTTGTGCCATTTTTGGATAGAATAGATGCTACTTTTGAAGGGGGAGGGAAAATGCATGCGGTCCAGTAATTCCCTGAACTGTAATAACCATAAATGGAGACTTGCTAATCTTAGTTGTAGCATCACCAGAGGAAGTGAAGGAAGGCTGTCACGGCAGCAAGGTACTTTTTGGAAGACTGAGTGAGTGCTGTTAAATTGCAAATTAATTCCTTCGTACCAATAATTTTACTCCAGTTTTTCAATTACTTTCATTTGTTGCTTGTACAAAAAAAAACAACACCCTTCTGTTGTATTCTTTTACTTGTAAATGCCCGTACTCAAACGTTAATAGTAAAGACTTTACATGGTGCTTGAATATTTCTGGTTTGTTAGAATGTAAATTGTATTTCAAACATTGGAAGATCCATTTTCCTTCTGAAAGCAGGTGACGCCGTTCACACCCCAACTGAATTGTAGATTATGCCAAAAAGATTGGTTTGTGTAATATGTATTGAATGCACATAAAACCCTAATGTCAGCTGGCATACAAAATGCACTGTGTTGTATAAAACTTTTGTGTGCGTGTGCGACTGGTGGGATGCTGATGCCATTGTGTGGAGTTAATGCACTACTTGTGTTTTCTTTTTTCTTTAATGACTGAGCTTTCCCTCAATCATGCCACTAGATTGGTAGAGTTTGTAACTGACTTGGATATTCAGATATTCAAAATGATTTCGCTGTTCATTGAAATTTTATAAAGCTTATTTTATATTTACTGTGCTATTAAGATGAATTCCCTTTAATTATAGAATACTACTGTAGTTCTTTAAGAGTTTATTTAGAGTGGGGCTTGTGGAAAATGATTCAGAACATAGTAAACCAAAAGAAATCCTGAACTTCGGATCTACTTTTAATTTGATGTAATTATTAGTCTTGTTTGGGTGAAGAGGAAAGGGGTGGGAAGTCAAGCAAAAGGAAGTACTTTGTAAAATGTAGTCTTAGATCAGAGTGAATTGTGTATCTGTGTGTCTGTGGTATGTGTGTGTTTCCCTTGAAAAATGGGAGGTGTGGTGAAAAGGTGTAATAATTCTTAAAAGAGCTGGTCTCAGTACTTTCTGATTATGATGTGCTACTAAATCACATTTTTTTAAAAAAAAAAAACAAACCCAAAACTTTTCTTTCAGTTACTTTAATCTGTCCCAGTTATACATCTCTCATTTCAATTTCTAAATGCTTTTACATTTAACATTGATTGTAAAACCCCTTGAAACTGAAATAAAAATACTTGAGTTGAAATGGGGACAAAACAAAATAAAACCAATAAAGAATGTTTTAAAAAAAGAATGTGAGAATATTAAATATGTTAAAAATATATTGTCAAAGCTTGTCATCAGGATGATAGTTTTTGTTTTAAAATGCACCCTAGAATGTGAAAATGACTATCCTGATGGGAAGCGGACAGTTGGACATAAACAATTCATCAGCTTAGCTGGTACCACAGAATTTGCGTGCTCTGTCCTACAGTGACTCTAAATCCCGTAACGAAAGAAGACGTGCACAGATATCACATCTCGTAGTCAGTACTGTCTCTATGTGCTGCTGCATTTGTTTCGTTTCAAAATGTCTATATTATATGAAGCTAGACATGACTGAATTTTGCCAGATTTCTTCGGTTTGGGGCTTTCATTGCTGTTTATGTCCATAAATATTAATGCAAATTTTTTTTTTGTTTTGAATAATCAGAAATCGATGGAGTTAATGCAATATTATAATCCTGGATTTTCAGTACCTTTGAAACCGATTTTAAAAAACTGTGTTCTTGAAACTTATTTATTTATGGTGGCACCAGTGTATCTAATCCGTATTTCCTGCTGTGTGAAACCCTGTTGAATTTTTTTCATTAAAAAAAGAAGACACGATCTTGTTTAATCCTGTATATATGGTGTCTACATTCTAGATTTGTGTATGCTGTGAATGAACTTATTACTAAGAGATGAAATTGTATAAAAGCATTCAGAGGCTATGCATGCATGGTACCTCCAGAAAGTGCATACTCCGAGTTGCAGATTCCTGCAAAAATAAATTAATAAAACTAAGCAAACATAACATCCTGCATTTGTCCTTGTATGTAGTAGGAAACATTTTTTAAAAATACAGCCTTTTTGCTTTGATAGTCCGGTTGTTTCTGGTCTTCCCCTCGAACCCATGGCTATAGCCTATTTGTTTCAGGGCTTTTGGGGTTTTCTTTTTGCTGATCAGTATGATTCTCTTCAGGCAATTGCTGAGTATTGAACTGGGGTCCAGATCCTGTTCCTGTGAACGTGGACAGCTTGTGGAAGTGGAGTCCCGTTCAGGTGGTGGATATCTTCGGGGGTAGGAACAGGACATAGGATGTTCCGGGGGTGAAGCTGAGCTCATCGCTCCTCTGTACGTTTGAACTCACCGCTGCTTCTTGTTGAAGGAGTAGCTTTATCTGCTGTAGCAAATTATCCTCAATAGTGGTGTGTATCTGGGTTACCAAATCCGTCTTCTGCTATAACCTCCTACAGAAAGGCACCCCTCTGGGAGAGGGTGGAGAATTCAAAATCAGTATGCAGGCAATTTCTTTATATTAGGATGTCTTCTCAATTATCTTGATTGTGTCAGCTCACCGTAATCTAGCGCTCGAAAGCTCTGTAGCTGTGCCGCAGCTGTATTTTGTTCACGTACAGTTTCAGTCATTAGACCAGAATGTGTTTAACAAACCTACCGCAACTTTGGTTGTGAGCTTTTGTCAGCAACTGTGTGTAAGAATTGAGTTTTGCATTCCTTTTGCTAAATTGAATTTATAAAAATTTCAGGAAAGGTTTGTATTTTAATCAAGCATTTGATTCTTTCACTTTAAAAATTATTGCGACTTGAAACTTAATTTTTTTAAAAAAGTTTTAAAGCTTTAAAAAAAGTTTTAAACTGTTAAGGTACCTGTAAAATATATTATGCTAATGGCGAACACACAAAGCCAAAGACACTGGATCTAAGAACTGACAGTGGCCACTGGTTTTTTTGCTGCTGTTTCCCTGAAATCGTGAGGAGCAGGATCTGCCTGAAATAATTGCATGAAACTAGTTGATTTATTCATAAGAATTGCTTGGTTTTGACAGTGCTGCACCATGTCTTAAGCCTGCGGTGCTTAGAGAGATGGTTTGTCTTGTGGTCTGGTACGGATGCAGGAATTCAGGGCGGCTGGTTCTCATCAGTCATGATGGTCCATCGTGCTGGGTGTTCTTTAGTTGCACCCTCTCCGATATAAATACAGTTTTTGGAAGGAGGTGACGGAGGAACTGATTTCACCTAACAGCTGGACTCAACCAATTATATATTAAATGGGTTACCCGATGTTCTGTGGAAACCGTGTCAAGTTGTTAGAGAAGGGGCTATGTTAATTTTTAGATAGAGGGTCTGTGATTGTGATGTGTTCCAGTTTGGTGGTGAAAACCAGGCCAGATCTGTAAAAGCCTCTTGCAGGAGCACTGGTTTGCTTTACAAAATGTTCTGTCTCTCTATAAAACTACTTAATGTTTTGATTAAAAAAAAACCAAAACAAAACACAAACCTTCATAAGAACTCCACTCTGCAGATAATTTCTTTCCAGTTAGGCAAGACTTAAAGCCTTGCATGTGTTTGCTGATTTTTACAAGTCCCATTTTGAAGACTGTGACAATTGTCCTTTATTCCCAAACCGTAGTGATCTCCTTGAAGTTAACAAAGGCTTCCTTGCTAGGTTTGCTTAAAGAAAAGTAGGTGCAGTTCTGTTACTGCTTTAGGAACGAAACCAAGCAGCCTCTGAATGAAAGACATGCAACAGAGGTGCTACTTGATTTTTGAAAAGCTTCATTTCTTTGGAAGTGTTTTAGGAAAAAAGTTTAGGCATATGGGGATGGTTTGATTTTTTTTTTTTAGGAAAAGTGGAATATTTCATTACAAATTTTGCTAGGTGAGGGAGGTTTTCGGAGGTTTGAAAGTGATACTCTGATCCCAGACTGGTGCATCGTATCGGTAGGTTGTGTAACAGTCGGTCCCGAGTTCTGGGGCGAGTGACGGGCCGGGAAGCATTTAACGGCCACGTGTTATGGCCCTGTGACCTCTGCTGGGGCGGCGAAGCATCGTGGGCTGCAACAAAGTGTGGTGGTTGTCCCCTCGTGTCGTGGGCCGAGCCGGGGAGAGCTGGCCGTTTGGCATGCCTTCTGCTACGCCCGCCTGCTCCCTGCCGCTGCCCAGGGACTGCCTCCGCTTCGGTAGCCTGACGTGTAGGTGTTACCACGCCAGGAAAGACTGTTGGCCTTCTGGGAAAGAATTAAAAAAACAAACAAACAAACAAAGCCCCAAACCAGGACCAAAGGCTCCCCAGCCTCGCAGACGAGGTGGTTCAGGAGCTGCCTGGGAGTCGTGGGTTTGGGTCAGCCGAAGCTGGGGCTTCCCTGCCCTACACCGAAGAAGTCAGTCACGGCTGGATGGATACCCGTCACAGGCTGTCGAGGGCTCGGCTGGGTTGTTCTCAAGTACCCTGAGCCAGCCTTGCAAATTCCTGGCATTGGGGATTATATTTCACCTGAGATTTTTCTTTGCTAATTTTGAGTCTCTTCAATTAATTCTAATGACTTGGCAAAGCTGAAGTTGCTTTTGGCACTGTAACTGGTCCCTGCAGCGTGCCCTGTGCGCTGGGGAGCGCCTCGCCGGGTGCCGGGGGTCCGGATCCAGGTGTGGTACCCCCGCGACCCTGCCCCAAGGAGCAGGGTGGCAGTCAAGGATGCTCTCCAGGCAGACACGCGGGTCTAGGGTCAGCGGGGGCTGAGAAAGCTGCAGGGAGTGACTGGTGTCTTTACGGTGTCTTGTGAATCCTCGCCCCTCATCCGATTTCTGGGTAGGCTTTGCTTGCCTCGTGATGAACGGCTGGGCGGTGAAAAGCCTTGGTCACCTCACTGAAGCCCAGTGGCTTGGTTGCTGTTCCAGGTAACTGATTTTAACTTCCCCCCGCCCCCCCCTCACATTTCTCTGGAACGATTGTTCATAAGCCAAACAGATGTTCTTTTCCCTTTTTTTCTTTTTTTTTGACTGATACTGATACTTAACCAGGAATCTGTTGCCGATCATTCTCGTTTCAAACTCAGAGAGCTACAGCGCGTAGGTAAGGAGCTGTGTGTGCGTTCACACTCGTCTTCGCAACGCTGACACTTCAGCTGGGTGTTCTACCACACGGAAAGAACGGGATAAATCCTTCGTAAATCTATAAAGCAAATCTTGATAAACACGTGTACTGTTGAAACTTACTTCAGGCCTTACTCTTACTTTTTAAAGAAACTGAGCAGCGGACTGGCTGATTTGATCCTGTAGCCCTTTTAAGAAACTCAAGCCAACGCTGCTAGCAAGAATTGTTATCCCCACTAAAACAGCGAAGGCCAGGCAAAATTTGCGTACCTTGTTTTGTACAACTGAAGTGAAATATTTGAAGTAGGTTTATTTTTTAAATAAGTATGTTGGCCTTACTTATCACACGATTGATTAAATAAAAGCTATGTGATTTGCATGCAAAATGTTCTTGGCTAGTAGTCCATGTATTACAGTCTTAAAACCGGGAAGTGTCCATCAGGTTTTTCAAGAGAGTGTTAACAAGATCCTTTTCATTTTCACCTGCAGCAATATTACACTTACCAAACACGATACCATGTGCCCTTTAAGTGGTCTGTCGTGTTTTCCTGATGGATTGCCTTCCAGTTCTAGTCCGAGATAAAGTATATCCTGCTTTGGCCAAGGAGGTTCCCCAAGTATTTGATGGTTCCTTAACTGAAGGTTATATGATGGATAGCAAAGTGTTTTCCAAATTCCTAACACAACTTCCACAGATTTCAATCTATTTGTTACTTGTTTTGACAGTTCGGACTGTGTACGTTGGGAAAGGTACTGTAGTACTGTAGGCACAAGTCCAGGCACAACAGAGAAGGAATAGTAAAAATTTGGTGCCAAAACACAGAGGTTACTTGATCTCATAGAGCTAACGACAAGGCATTTAGAACAAGGCTGAATATCATCAAAGTAAACAGCAAATACCTAGGAGTCCATTTATTTTCCCTTTCTTCCTATCAGAATTAATTGCTATTTAAAGATCCTTACCTGAAGAGCTATCGTCTCTAGAAAAGATCAACAGAAATAATTACACCCTTCAATACTGGTAAGAAATGAAACTGTACAAAGTAAATTTGCTTAATTTTGCTTGGCAGAAACTGTCAGTGGTACAAGATACAGCGAAGAATTCACAGATTAAAAGAGCAGAAGCAGTGTATTTTTTTTTCCCCCAAAGAGAAAGCAGAAAAAAATCCACCACAGGTTCTCTGTAAAACACAGACCTGAGACACTGGAAGAATATAAAAGATGCTGTGGGTGAGCTTCAGGTTTGCTGTAACTCTTTCTTTTACTGCAGTTTATAGAATTATTAAAGCAGACGCTCAGCACAAAGCCCTTTTCATAATTCCCTATCTGCAGGGAAAAATTGAAATTATTTTTCCTCAAATAAAGCCTCTACACCATATTTCATTTCCATTAACTACAGCCCCCAGCAATGTTTTCTATTTCACAAACATTTCTTTCCCCAACTCCTTACGGCTTTTTAACCTGTAGCAATTACCAGATAACAGTACGAAACCAAAAAGGGTTTGGCGCATCGGCCCCACCAAGCGATGGTGTTCGCGACCTTCAGCTCAAACCTCTATTACCACTGGGTTCCTTCTTCTTGTTTTACTTCTGTTTTCTGGCTTTTACCTGAATACGGAGGGACTTGTGGAAATGCAATTTCTAATCCAGTCCTGGCAAAGCAGAACGCAGTACTGCCTGTCTTTGAGCCGTGCACCTGCGCAAGTTAAAGCGCCTGCCTGCGATACCTAAAGAGGGTGCTCTGCGGTCTCAGATGTGTCCCTGTACACTCATGCCTCAAGTAAAAAACATTAATGAAAACGTGTCTGAAAGATAACGTGTGAGAATAAACCGACAGCTTAAAACAATTTATTGATGGTTTTTTAATACCAAGGTAATGCATTTCTCAAGTAAGAATTTATAAATCTGGTAATTTATAGAAAAAAATAAATCACAGCTTCACAAAAAGCTAACTTTCAACAGTTTGTCCCCTCCCCCCAACAGGCAGTTTACAATATATTTCAGCTATGTTGGTAGAAAGTTAACGGTGGTGTGAAGTTCTTAAAAAAATATTTGCAACAGCAATTGAAAAATCAACTAATGATTTTTTACTCTGTGAAAAACTGATAGGAATTGTGTTTCCCAGTAAAAGATAAGCCAGAAAAGCAGCAAAAAAAATAAAAATCTCTCTCCTCCTTATTATGTGCTACCTCTCCCCCCCCCCATACACGGTTGGCAAAGGCAACACTTCGGCATTCATCGTTCCCAGGTTCGGTACTTCAGTGCGTTTGGCAAGAAGTCCGACTCCCAGGTGCAGCGTCTGCGGTGGGCGCTGCCCCTGCCCCCTGTGCTCCACGGGCTGCTGTCGCTCCTGCTCCTCGGGGTAAGGTGGGAGCAGCGACAGCGCCCAGTAAAGGTAAGGAGCATACAGATTTGCCTAGGGGTTCACGTGCATTTTTCAGTCTTTTGTCATCTTGCCAATACAAAGCGGAAAACACGGAAATTTTAGTTCTCACACCTCACATTTAAGTACTAACAGGAGATTCGGGATTTGAATGATGTTGTTATACTTTCACCCGTGCACGAAAATCCCCTCTGTTGAATTTATATGTGCAACTACAGGATGAAAAATGTTCCTTCGCTAACTTCTTAATTAAGTCACATTTTCAAAGGTCATTGCACTTGACAATAAAAAGGCAATTAATATGCATTTGATATTAAATATCTTGTACAGACCTGAACTTCTGTGCAATACATCGCTTCAAACACACACATACGTAACATCTTCTAAAAAACTAAGCCTCTAATCATAGTTTAACAAAGAAAACCAAACTTTGTTAAAGACTATTTTTTTAAAGACAAAAATATTTAAGAACGCACACACAAAAAACCCATTCCCTTTAACTCCTAGTGCATTTAAACACATCTTTGAAATTCTCCACGTTGTTTCCACATTTAACTTCTCTCTCATTCTATACTGGTCTAATGACACTACACAAGAACACATTTCTCTGACCTAACCAGTAAGGCTGGCATTTGTCATGCTG
Source organism: Cariama cristata (assembly GCF_000690535.1). NCBI lineage: Eukaryota > Metazoa > Chordata > Aves > Cariamiformes > Cariamidae > Cariama > Cariama cristata. The sequence continues at coordinate 33,045 of NW_009628208.1, read as the reverse complement.
TTGGTACGAACAGGAAAGCTGAAGGTCCTCATTCCTTTACCTGTGGAGGACAAGAAGTTTCAAAGTGGACGCAACTCAGTTGTCGCGCACGTTGCCTGTGAATTCCAGTGGCCTGTTTTGCGTGTCAAGTGCTCACCCTTCCAAGCCAGGGTTTTGGATTGTCCCAGCACATTTTGTGACAACTTGCTGTTAGAACGGTGGACATGGAAATTGAAAGGGAGATTTTTGTCCCTGAGATATAATAAAGGAGATTCAAGAACTAAAGCACTGCTATTTAATTTGGAGCAGACCTTCTTTAAGGAAAACCAAGTTAGATTCAACTTTCAAAAGTTTAACAAACAGTCGCGAAAATATCTTTAAGCAGGATGACAGAATATATGCAGTATTGGTCAAGAAAAGTGCATTGTACAGAGCAGTTTTAAGAGCGATCAGTGCTGAGGACCAGAAGCTGTCCTGTCAATAGCATGCTGTGTCAAATTTGTCTTTCCAAACTAACACAAAAGCACAGGAACACGACACATGGCCTTAACCAAACATCTATTTACTCCTCTCTCTTTACAGGTACGGCTACAAGACTTAGGGTCTTAAATACTTACAATGGGCAAACTGACTACACAGGGCAGAAGCCAAACGAAACTTTTTAACTTTGTAATTGATCAACAGTACTCTGCGGCCTGTATCAACAACCTCTTCATTGCCAAACTGGTGGCGATGTGTGCAACTGAAAATACATTTTGAGCTAGTGTCTAAAAGGCATGTATCAACGAAGGTGTTTCAGACCAGTGGCCACTACAATAAAACATCTTTGGCAACCATAGACATATGAAAGGTAATTCACAGCAGCTGGAAGAATTGTAAGATGTTTACAATGTTCTGTAGCGCATCATTAACTTTCTGCAGTGTGTTGTGTGAAGAACCAAAGCCCTGAAAAGGACAGCTAAACATCTGACACATTACCTCCGAAATTGCAGGGGTTTGTTATACCAACTTTCTCAAACAAAGCTGGGGCTTGTGAAATTTTCAAGGATGATGTGGGGTAGTCCACGTGAAGGCCGCCAGTGCAGTTCAGGTAGGGAGCAGAGTAACGAAGGGCTGAAGACTTAAGTTTCAGTGTGCCCCTGGGAGGTTACTCAGGGGCTGGCAACAAAGGGATTCAGGAATGGATTTAGTCACGCAAGGAGTATAATCACATTGGTGGTGGAATCTCTTCAGACAACAAAACGAAATGAAACAAAAAAAATCAGCTGCATCCAGAGAGTCCACAAAGTAGTCTCATTTACCATTGCCTTAAATAAGAAAGAACATGCATTAGTAACATAGAATTTACCCTAAAACATTAATAACACTCCGTAACACACTTGAGCTATAAGAAGAATTCAGTATAACCATATTGTGTTTTCAATTAATGCAATTATAAATTAGCTGTATCTTGTGACACCAGATAAGCCAGCACTTAAGTGTGTGGGCTGTGCATATAGTAGGAGAGAAGAGATCACACTATTAAGATGGGTAAATTTTTAACAAGAACAGAAGGAAGGTACTCTAATATTATTTTTTTCTGAATGTGAGTTCAACTTTCAGAAATTTGGAAAATATTGCAACTAACTTGCAGAACTGCATACTGATCCCTATATGTAAATTAGTATGCAATTTGGCAGTAACTATCACAACACAATAAACTATAAAGGAAAAACAGAATCTTAAAAAAACCCCAAAGGGTATTTAAGCAGGAAGAATATAGTATTACTATCAGCACTGACACCTTATTCTGTGAGAATGAAGTCAAAGAACGTTATACCCCAGATGTCAGGTAAGATTTGTATATAACCAATCCCCACTTATACCTCACTTGAGAGGTGCCAATTTAAGCACACAAAGGCATTTCTTTAAATTTGAGTCTAATAAAATATAGTACCACTTTCAGTTAACTCCCACCCCCCAAAAAAGTATAGCTACAGAATATACTGAAATCTCTCAGATGTCCACTTCCAAAACTAGTGTGAAAATTTCACAGAATCTTAGCATAAGGACTCCGGTCGCTACACACAACTTGCTTTAATAAGAAAATAAACCAAAATATTGGCCCTTTGTCCCCTGGGAGAGAAGAAGAATGAAGATCATAAAATAAGGTACAACTAATTGACCTGATTTTGACGAAATTATGAAATGACATCATGAAATACAGTATTGTTCTTCATATTAAATCATCAGGTGCTGCATGAAAAAGCAGTTAGTTTCGCAGTTCTGTAAATGGGTTTTTGCCACGTTAGTGTTCTCTATTCTCCCACAGCAGATTTTTCCTTCGCATTTCAGTAGTTGTAAAATCATGACCCTGCCCTAGAGAGACACGTTCACAACAGCACTGTTGCCATGCAAGACTTACTGCTGTTTCAGCACATGAAGGATGAATTCAATCCTCAGTGGATTCAGTCCTCAAACCTACTATACTGATGACTGTGTTGGAGTTCCAGTGTTTCATTAAAAGATAAAATGTAACAATTAATTAATGGAGTTCCTGTACTGTATTAGAAGGAAAGTCTGGTCAGCTAGTTCCGGCTTTTAAAAGCAAAAGGATATTTACCAGAGCAAGTATCTAAGGGGGAAGCAGCCTCGCTCCAACAGCAACACAAACGCTATGTATCATGTTCTACCCTAACACACAGCTGAGCAAAGCTACAATCTGTACATGTCATCACTGATGCGATTCCTTTTTAGACATCATCATTTTTAAAACAAGTAAAAGCTGGAAATTTTTTCCTGTCCCCAAGCTTACCATGTAGATAACATGCCAATATATTGGTATAAAGTAACTATATTGGTATATATAGTAACTGTAACTAGATCAATAGTTACAGATAGCTGAAAACAAGGGCAAAAATAGGTTCTGAAGGCCAGAGTGAGTTGAGATGAAGATGTTCTCCACTTGCGAGTCAGAAAGGCACTGACAAGTGCAGGGAAGGGAGAAAAAATTTTTTTTATGAGTTCCAGCAACAGTGCAAGTTTAGATATTTATATGCAGGTTGCTGATTAGTTGTTTTTAAAAAGCAATAAACTCAGAATTTAAGTTACTTATCTGCCCGCTTAATATTGATCTTCATATTATTTTAGGTATCTTCCATGTGGTGAAGAACCTGACCTGGAATTAATATTCAGGTTGCTTAGTTCAGCTTGTTAAAAATTTACCCACTTAATTACTGTTGGTTTTATTTTATTCATCATAATCAAGATTGTTCTCATTCACAGATACATTCCAGAGTTAGTAAATCAACATCAATCCATTTTTCAGTTTGATTTTTGCCTAGCATTTGTTTAGTTTGATTTTAGTTCTTCTACAAGCTCAGTCAGTCTCCTCCATGCAAGGAAAATTACAATTGAATAGTTAATTCAGGCTGAATGAGTAGAAACAAAATACAAACACACCATCACAGGAGCATGCTAGAGTCCTCAATTGTCTGTTTAATTAATACCCCCTGCCCATCTCGCCAAAACCAAAAGAAAGAAAACTAAACAACCACCCCCAAAAAGCTTACTAAGCAGCAACAATGGCTATACTGTAAAATATTTTCTTTGGAATGAAATTATGAAACACAACAACAAAGAACAAATGACATCACCATATAAACTTCTTTTTCTTACCATAAGAATATCTTAATGAAATGTCTTACTTCTGGCATAAGTAACTAACACCGTCAACCATATTGAGAACTTTCTTTTAAAATAAAACATACATTAATAGGTTGACGATGCATCTTCATTGCATATGCACACAGTCCCTTTCCCCAGTTTTGCAGACAGGCCTTTTAGGGTCTCTTCTCTTGACACAGAATTAATTCACTTATCCATCAAGAGCAAAGTACAAAAAGAATGTTCTATAGATTGAGTAGATGAAGATTTCTAACCATACAATAGTTCCAAGAGGACTAGAAAAATGAAAGGGGTGCATGAAGCCTTTCAGGGACAGAAGAAAAGTCTTCACTTTGTTCAAACAAGATCCTCAAAATAATTTTAAACATTATGAGAAGAAATACAGGATAAAGGATGGAACCTTATTTTAACTGCAACGCACACTGTAATGTAGGTAACGCAAAACTCTGTTAGGCTGCTCCAACCTATATCCCTTTTATAAACTGTGTACAGTCTGCACAGCTAGACAAAGGGAGGGGAGAGTTCAAGGTTTCATGTGCATCCAGCAACTATGAATTTCATGGCACATGAGGACGAATTCGAGATGGCATTCGCTTGGTTCCCTTAGGTACCATATGTCTAATTCAACCTCCAACACTCGTGTGCATGAACAACAAAAAGCATCAGTCATTTTTGCTAAAAATAAACAGATGGAATACAAAACCCAAGACTTAAACTAGTGTAGATAGCTTTTAAAGTGATCTAGTTCAAATAATAACTAACCTGAGACGTACTTTGCTCCGATTAACATTATCATGCTACTCATAATAAAAAAACCCAAAGGTAGACTACAGAAGATACTAGTGTCACCTGATGTCATCCAGGGGAGGGTGTTTCCAGTCAAGAAAATCAAAAGAGAAATATATATATAAATTGCAATATATGTGTTAAAAATCATATGAACAGCAAAAAGCAACAAATGTAGTGACATTTGCAGAAAAACTAAAAAAGATTATGCATAACCCCCACAATAATTCAAAACAGGCTCTTAATATACGAGTTAAAATCCAAATTCCACTGTTAGCACTATCTAGGTTGAGCCCATTTCTAGTATTCTTCAATCTTAAATACTCCTAGCAGGCAGAAGACAAAGTTGCAGAGCAAGAACTAAGGAAAATAATATTTCCCCCCAGTGTTAAACCAGATAATCACTGAGGGTAAGTTTCGATAAACACATCCCTTTTCACATGACCTGAAGAACAAGATCTAGTTTTATTTTCTGCAAGGCAGAATTTTCCGTCCTTCAAAAGGAAACAAAGATGTGTAAGTAAGATAAGCATCAAGCACTTGGGATTTTAGGATACATAACAGAGAGTTTAGGTGTAAGGCTACTAAATCATAATGGACAATACTGAAGTGAAGCTTCTTACTCATGGTAAGTTACCCATTTCCCTTCCAAATAGCCTTGAGCGAATTGTTTGTATAACCATGGTGTTAAATAAAATACTAAAACCAACATATAGGATGGTAAAAGGAAAATTTTAGCTTTAGCTTTCAAGGATAAAGTAAGAGACTTCATGCAGCTTGAGGGCTCCAACTGTGGATTCTGAGGGGAGTTTACATTTTGAGGAGTCTTGACTTAATACTTTTCATTCTAGCAGTTTTTTCCAAGAAAAGGGAAACGAAATGAAGGTAAGGCCCACAAATGATGTGTTGTAGGATGATTCAGGACTAAAAAATTATCCTGAAATAGTGCCGAAATATAAATTCAAATTATAGACCATAGAAGACTGCAGGTTTTATTTAATTCAAACCTGACAGATGAAAAAACCCTCTACTTCAAAAGAAAGTTCTTGTTCAGTCCCTCAAAGGTGTTTGTATATTCTCTGTGTGCAAACAATAGGTCTATGCAATTCTTCACTTTACGGTAACTTCTTGCTCTTAGCCCTTGTGGGTCAAACAGATTTTGATGTGGCTATCAATCTCTCCTTCCTATACAGCAAATAACAAAGACAAGATATAGCAACAAAAATCACAGGATGAAATTTTTCTCCTTTGCAACATGAGGTTATAGTATAAGAAAGCTTATGAAATCCCTGCACCGTCTTAGAATTGAGCTGTATCGCTTCTTCTAGGTAAGATTCTTTCCTTTTGTAAACCAATGCTATTCTGCAAAACCTGCAGATAGCCTTGATTTCATGTCCTATGTTCTTAGAGCTCTACAAGATATTGCTTGTGCCCTCCTTTCAAGAAGAAGGCCTATCTATTTTCCTGCTTTGTTTCCACAGTGGTTTTAAGTAATAATTTCTAAATCACTGGAATAGTTCAGATATGGTATGAACAGAAAAGGTCACCAAACTCAAGATTAACTACCTAGGCTAACTGACTAATTAATAGCACTCAACGTGCATTAATTTTTGGTTTACCGTTTGAAGGAGCTTCAGATGTCTCCCAGCCCATAGATTTCATCACAGCTTTCTTCCACCTGGCATAGCGAAATTCACTTTCTGAAATGGAGAAATCAGCAAACAGAAAAGCCTCTGAATGCATATGAATACAACTACAAGTATTTAAGAAGCAAGGACTACAGTATTAGCTTTCCACTCTTTTGCACAGTATAGTTTGTGTGCACAAAACAAGTATTATAAAATCCTGTTTTGAACACAGAAAAAACCAAACCAAACCCCCCAGTTCTGCACAGTAAGGAGAAATAAACCTTAAAATCAATTTTCTGCATGTTCATCAATAAGATTTACAAGTAGGACAAAATGAAGCAAGTGTTATTCATGTAGAAGCCCTTCAGTGTTGAAAATATTTCTTGAAGTAGGGATTATACCAGCAATTATAATCAAATTGGTAAGACAAAATTCTGTACCAAAATTAAGAAATAACTGAAAAGACAAAAATGCATTTGTCTTGCATATGGATTAATTATGTCAAGTACATGCTTTCCATCTCTAGAAGCACTTAAGAACTGAAGAAAAGGATAGCTAGCTAAAAACCAATGATTAATGTAGGCTTTTTAAAGCCAAAAGAAAAGTCTGTCAAAAACAGTCAGTCTGTCCTTTCTACATCTGTGAAAACTCACAAATGCACAGGAGCTTTAGGAGATGTCTTTCTCAGTAAAAACCTTTCAAGATTTCTTTGATTTTACTTACTATAATTCAAAAGCTACGAACTGCAATGCGCAGTGCCATGCTTCTTTCAAAAAGAAGAAAGGAAAAAACCCCAGCACATTCTCCTGTGGAGTTACATTGTTTTAACCATTTTCCAATCTTACTAGTCCATAAATGGACAAAACAGCAAGTGAAATGCACTTCTTTCTAAACCAAACACTACAAAGCTGATCTTCCACATTTGTGAAGACATTCCTATATAGTTGGTTTTATATCAGTATGTTAGACTGCAACCAAGAAAAAATCTGATCTGTTGGACATAAAATATTGTTTGCAACTTCTTAGATAATATGAAAGGGTTTTACCCTCCGGGTTGATCTGTGGTTCAAACCGTTCACATGTCACTGCTGTCAAATCTCCAGGATTCAGACTCCAAATTCCAACTCCTTCTGCAGCTCCTGCTGCCATAGCAGCTCCGAGAGCTGTTGTTTCAGGCATTGATGGCTTTACTGAAGTAAATCACAGAGAAAGCCATGATGATTTTTAATGAAAGTCACCTTGACAACATCAGAACGAAAGATTTCATATATATCTAGAATGATACATATTTTCTACAACTGCTATATGCTTCCTTTAAGTTTACCAACTGCAAATCTCATTTTATTGCCACTCACATGGTTACGAGGCTAACTTCACCTATGAGTTGTCCAAGTCTTTGAAGTATCTCAGATCACTACTTCCTTCAAGACTGAATCATGCAATTGCTGATTTTCATACCACGTGCAGCAGTGCTGACCTCAACCATCAGTTTCCTTAGAGTACTCCTGTTAATAATATACTATTTTTTTGTCTTCTCCCTCCCTCCTCAAAGCAGTGATCACTGGCCAAGTTATCAGTCTTGTTCCCATGCTCTAGATATTGAGTTATTAAAAGCATTTCTATTTAGAAAAGGCATCTTTGAGACTATACACCTGTATTTACTAGCTTGTTTGCCTTCCACAGATGCCATAGAAGACCATCCCATCCCCAAGATGTCAATGGTAAATCTGTTTCATTAACTCTTGAACTGCCTGCTTCTCTGCTTCAGGCAGAGGAGCCTTTAATATCCGATTTCATTGATTATATCCTTTCATCTGCTAACTATACATCTTTGGGTTTGTGCAGGCAAAGGGAAAATTAAAAAGGGCATTTGCTATTTGCTGAAATGCAAGTGCAAAACACAAGCAGTGGAGGTGCAAAGTTCTGATTTATCTTTGAGTAAGATTCTCAGGGCCAACATATTGCAGGAGAGCATTAATTTCACTGATTTTAAAATTGTTAGATGTGACAACTTTAAAGTTCAATACCATCATAGTGCTGTAATATTTTAACACAAGAAATAAGTCAGTGATTCTCTACAAAAGTGTGTGGTGGTGCATTTCCCCCCTCTTCTCTGGGCCCTTTGAGTGACCCTAAACCACTCATTCTCAACAAAGTGAAACTCAAAACTGGATGGAAGATCTGAAAACTCTTCCTGAAAAAAACACCAACGTTCTCAAGCAGTAGCAAAAGACCAGCAACAACAAAGCAAGTCATCCCATTTGTCCTCATTAGCCATTACAAATCAATGTTGTTTTCAGCTTTAAAAAGAAAACAGGAGTTGTAATTTCATCTTACCTACTGGAATACAGAGAATGTCTGCTTGGAGTTGCATGAGGACTTTGTTGTTGGTCATTCCTCCGTCAACTTGTAACTGACTTAGCGGGATCCCACAGTCCTTGTTCATGGCATCTAAAATCTTACGGAAGAGTAATGTATGTTATGATTTAATTGCAGAGAAATCCACAATACCTTCTGAGTGTAAAATACTGATAATTCAGCATTTGCTGAAGAGTGCTAAGTAGATCATTTCCCACCCCTATATATCAAGAGGACAAAACAGAGGTAGTGACAATACAGATTTTTTTAATATACAGCAAATGCATTCTATTTATCACAGAAATCCTATAGATGCTCTATATCTAGCATATATGTTCACTTACACAGTCTGAGAAGAAGAAATTTGAAGAAAGGCTGATGACAACTACAACATTTGTCAAAGCTAACAAAGGAAGAAGTAATACTAAATAGAGTCCTTTAGCTGATTACAGTTTGTCTAGATACTTTCTCTAATTTGATGCATTAAAGAACTGAAAAATTAAAATATTTGAATTGGCAATCTGGAAGGCACTTCAACAGGAACTGCTGAACATTGAACTGTTTTGAAAGAGCAGCCTCTTGAAATATTTTAAATTAGTTGTTGAAAACTGAGAATTTTAGATTACACAAGACAGATTGCAAAAATAAACTGTTAGTGTAATTTTTTTGAAAATTATGTTTCCTTCTTTTGGGCACAGTGGATAGCTGAAAATAAATGAAAAGTGTCAAAGTGTTTGCAAGAGATAATTAACTAAGAGTACAGTATTTAATTCACCGGTACTTACCAATACGCTTTTTAGAGGGTTTCCTAAAAACATAATATTTGCCTCAAACCTTAGCTACTGGTAACACCATGGCATTATTCTACAAGCACCTATTAAATGCGGAATAGTAGGGTTTCCAGGGTTTTGTAAAAGCAGTCAATTAATTGTCTCATTTACATTTTTTAAGCTTAGTGCATCATTTTTGTTAACAAAGTTAGGCATTAACTACCGCAGAATGATCTTCTCTTTGTAATTTTTCAATTTATTTGACTAAAAAAGAGGTGTGCTTTTCTCAGCTTTAAGTGACTAAGCAACATAGACCACAAAAAAGACCAAAACTAAAATGCATTCCGTGCTGTTCTGTAGTTCACAAAGTATCCAGTTATACAATCCTTACTGGGAAAAGTCAACATGTTTTTCAAAAACAAACAAAAAAATGTAGGTTTGTAAGGTAGCAAAAACTATATAGAGATGAGTTATCCAGTAGATCCTACCTGTTCCCAGAAAGTAAGTCAGCAAAGTCCCTCCCTAGAAAATCTTTAAAGGAACTAAAAGAATGGCCATAGGGTAAATAATGGTTAAAAACTGGGAAGTAAGAGTAAAAGGCCAGTTTTTGTGGTGGCAGCATCTGTCCACGGGCCTGCGCTGTTCAATACATTAGAAAAAACCTGGAAAAGAGGACTTGAGCACAGTAGCGAAGTTTGCTGGTAGTACTAACCTAGTACTGCTCTCCACACAGAATGTCCTGAGTTGTATCCTTTTACATTTGTCTGTGCTGCTTTCACCTGCCTTTTTCACCATGCAGAACTTCAGCACTGCCTCAATCTCAGCTTTACATACACATACTGTTGGAGGCTCTGCTTTTTTGTTTACCACTGTGCAAGAGCATCATACGATGCATTCAGCAGAGATTAAAAAATGAAAAGAATGCTAGAAATCAGGAAGGGATAAAGGGACAAAACAAATCATGATCATGCTGCTACTATCTCTATTGTACTGAGGTTGGATGAAGAGCAAGGTATCCAAGTGTGTAAGTTTTGTCTAATGACAGCATTGTACAATTGAAAAATTGCTTATTTTTCCATAATGCCTTCTGGAAGAGAAAACGTAACAAGTGTCATTTGTCTGCTACAAGGAAGGAGATTTTTGGATAACAAGGAACAGAGACTTAGGAGGATTGGATGGCACAACAAAACAAGTGAAAACGCCAATGAGCATGAAATTCGAGGGTTTTCCTGAAGGGTATAAAAGATTTCCATTTTAATTGGAATTAAAACAAAAAGAACTTTGTTTCTGACAACACAGAACTAACAATGCATCTCTGAAAAATATACAGATATTTTATCTGTGTCACCAGGACTTAATCTGTTAATTTAAGTGTGTCCAGACACATGATCAGGAACTCCTGTCTTTGGGATAAAAGCACATGGACTAAAGTATAAGGAAGTACTAGATCTGTTCAGTTACTTTCACTCTCACTCTGAGAGCTTTATTCCGCTCCGTCCTACCCCCAGCCACATGCCCTGTCTCTCATTGTGACATTTGCTACACCCCTCTGCGAGGCAGCTGAGGTCATTAATCCAGCAGAAAAATAGCCCAGCAAAAAGAGGGATAATTTTCTGCTGGAAAGTTCATTGAGTTGTCACATGAGAGGGAATGGATGGGAGGAGGGACAAGGAAAGAGAGGAGCAGACAACAAACTAGACCATCAGTTCGGTTCCCTGTAACTTCACCCTGACTTCTAGTACCAGAATTAGAGATATATGCTACTTCCAAGCTTCTTCACGACTTTCTGAGGACTCCAAGGCTGTTAGCACAGCTTCAAAAGCAGACATCTGGGTGAAATTTCTGGCTTTTTCCACATGAGCACTTTTTACTCTACTCTATGTCACTACAGAAACAGCAAGGTGCTTTCTTCCTTTCACACAGTTTTAGCTGGGTGTTATTTTAAAACTCTCTATGTTTCAATAACAGCAGTTTAAAAACATGCAAACAAATTAAGGTTTGACTGTTACCCTTTGGGGTCTAGGGATTTCATTTTCTCCTGTATTTGTATGGAACACAGGGAGCGTAAATTGAGAGTAGACGGTGATACAAAGATTCTGATGCTCAGAACATACTGATACCAACCCCTTTGATTTGGTTGAAGGATTCTTTTCTTCTGTGAGAATTTAGGTTTGCTGTTGCAGAATGCTAGCTAAGGCAATACAAGATGTAAGGGCAGGAAGTGAATCCAGATTTCCCTTGGTATGTTTGCTGCTGTCTTGCTTTAACTCATTTTTGTTCTTGTGTACCGGAAGCAGCATAAGCCATCTCTGTCACAGCAGACAATATAAAATGCAGTCTCCTACACTAATGCAACTTTTTAGTTATGGCACTGGCTTTGTCACTTTAATGTTTCTACTTTCTGCCTCTCAAAATATTCACAAAATCCATTCACCTTATTTTAAGTGCTGATAAAAAGCAGCATTGCCACCCCAAAATAATGTACCACCCAACCACATCATTGTAGCTAAGCCCACAGGAACATTTTTTCAACTTCAACACCATGTAAAGAGAAGGATAGCATCCAAGTACAATATAAAGCATATGATCAATCTTCATTAAATCTTCTCAATTCTCTCTCTTCCTGAAGATCTACGGTCCCTGTTATCATACTAATTTACAACGAATTTAGGATCCAATTTGCCTTTACCTCTCGTGTTTGAAAGCAGACTGCTTCTAGTGCGGCAAAGGCGATGTGGTTTTTATTTGTAAACTGAGTAAGGCCACAGATAATACTGTTGAAGAGGAAAAAAAAAAAAAACCAAACAGTTAGGACATTCTTCTTTATCAGACATATACTGTTACTTCAGAGCTAGGTCTTCTGATTCAAAGCTCATTCAGTTCTATTGTATGAGGACTGTTTTTTAATATTAAAAAGCTTGTTTCTCTTTAATCTAAACTCTCTCATCCCTGTTTTCCTGACAAACATGCTTTTGGTGTCCAATCAATACAATTGCCATTAATTAAAACTTTATTGCCGATCAGCATGCAAATAGGTACATATTCACCCATACACACAAACACACACATAAATTCTAATCCTTCTTTAAGGAAAGGAAATGTATGATTGAGGCTGATTTTTCTTTAAAAAATAGTATCACCTATCACTAAAATCTTAATAAATTCTCTAGTGCTTTCAGTTCTTAGGAGAAAGCCCAGCTGGGTCAGCACTGTGTTCTAAATGCTTAAAATTGTTTTTGGATATATTCTGATCATTAGTTGATTTTGCACCTTCAAAGAGACTTTTGGATGTGGAAATTATGCTACACCTAACCATGAGTAAGCTGAATTCTATCAAAGTACTCTGAACAGCAGAGCAAATAATCATCCTTTTATTCTATTTCAACGTCTGAGGAATAGTAGCATACTACATAGAAATACTTCTATATTTGGTGCTGGGTACGTGCAAGTTCAAAGATGCTAAAGGACATTCTTAGTTGCCATTCCAAAGATCAGCTTTTAACAGTTAAAAAAAGTTAAGCACTGTGATCTGAAAAACTAAAAACATTTAGCTACAAGATTTTTTTCTTACTACATACGAAAAGCATCTAAATTCTAAAGACGCAACTACTTGAAACCTTAGAAACTAGATATTATTTAAGATTTCTTTTCTGACTTTAGGTAAGTTATTTTATATTTAAATCTGTTATGCTTCTGTGACTCCCATGGCATGTTGTGATTCCAGCAACAGTAGACAAACTCACAAAAGCAGAAAAGACAAATAGGTTATTATTTGAACTAGTAGTTCTAACTAGTACCAGCTAGTTAAGTCTTAACAACCAGGAAAGGGACTGGAGGGAGAAGAGAAAAGAGTGTTCAACAGACTGGAAAGAAAGCTGGACATAAGGGGAAGGAGAGGGAAGAGAAGTGGCCAGGAATTAATTTGAGAATGTGTATCATTTGAGATGGTGAATACAGCAGCCATGGGAAACTGAGCTCAAAAAAACTAATCAGCACTAAATTCTTCACTTTCTACCTCTGTTGCCTGACAGCTCACAGGTATGCAGACCTCCTTTCTCTTTAGTGAGTTAAAAATCCTTTCAGAACCAGAAATGTGTGAAACAAAAAAGCTGGTCCCATTAGCAGTGAGAATGATAGAACTATCTTGCCCTTGTCCTCTGAAATGCGCAACCCAGCCCAAATGTTTTCCCTGTCCCCTGCCTGCTTTTTTTTGGAGAGGGGGGAGAGGAGAGTGAGTAGCTGAGCTACCTAATCCCTCTTTTTCTCCCAGTAGCAGTTGCTATTTTGAACAGTTTAAATACAAAAGAGAAACACAGTAGTTCCTTGAAGATACCACAGAGAATGATGTATCCAGACACATCAAAGCAACAAAAAGAACAATTTCACATACCTGGAAGGACTAGTGATAATATCTAAAATCATTAAATCTCCTTGCAAATGCAGTGTTTAGTCAGATCCTTACCCCCTTGCACTGGGTTCCCAGTATGGTGCATAAAGTCCTGAAAATGCTGGCACAAAGTAGCAGCCATAAGAAGTCCCCACTTCCGCGGCCAGTTTTTCTAATGCACACACACAAACAACCTTCACTTAGCTTTTTACAACTGTACCAACACTTAAATACAATAATTAAAGGTGTTATTATTTAAACAGGGAAAATATCAGAATATGTTAGGTAGCTACAAAAATAATGAAGCCACATACAATTAGAAAGTACAACTAACTCTGGCACGCTGCTCCTCATTAACATAGTTGTTGTCTATTTGCAACAATATGAATGGAAGTTGGGGCATGGGGAGTTGTGGGAAATGTAAAATGAAAAATCAAAACTGAAAACCAAAATCATGTACTCAATATTCTGACCTAGATTCCGTGAGGTTTTCAAAGGGTATCCTGTGGGTAAAGACTGCAACCTTCAAAGCAGTCCAAAAGGTCACACTTTACTTGCATTTAAGTCAAGGCAAGCAAGGGAAACTGATCAAGACCAAAGGGAGTTAAGAAATAAATTCCCATTAATTTCAAATGGATTTACAGTTCTAAATTCTCAGCTTATGTACATAATCACAAGTCCAGCTACAAGGAAATCTGAAGTTTCTTAATATCTGGGTAATAACTTTGGATATCTGAACTCCCCAATATTAAAATATTTGTAATTTTTTAAATTATGTGAAAACAACTAGAACTGCAAAGGAAGTAATGCTAATGTGCAGCTCCTTCCTATAACCAGAAAGGAAAGTATTTTTTTTTCTGCTTTTGTAAATTTCTTCTGTTTGCATTGATCAGAGAAGCACAGCAGTAGAGAAAAGAAGTAGGAAAACTTATTCAAAAAGTCTTTTGACAATGGTACTTTCATATAGACTCCACTTAAAAAAGGAGTGAAGGGAGAAGGAAGGACATGTTCAGAGAAACAGGAAGAGATGACGAAGACCCACATGACTTTAACAACACTGACAAGATTAAAGTTCTTGAAACTCAAACCTTCCAAAGGTCTAGGCAAGCTTGTGAAGCCAAGAGGTACTGTAGTGTTTCAACAGCTGGCTAATTCATGTGATAGTAGTTCATATTCTTCTGTATGATCTGTGAAGCCTTCTTACAGAAAAACAGACTGATGTTTTAAGTTTTTGCTTAATCTTTGATGTTTTACATAAAATTTGAATTTTAAATTTTTCCATCTTCGAATAAGATATCAAATTATTAAAAATACGTAATGAATTGCTTTTTAATCCTAAATCTCATTAAATCAGTCAGTTTCAAACTGTTACACTTGCATGCCTCCAACATTTTTCTCCTTTTTCAAAGTTTGATATATTCCTAGTTTCTATAATGTCAAGTTGTTTCAGCTCAGCTCAAGCAGAAAACATCAGCTACTCAAATGCTAAAGGATTGCCATATTCTTAGCCGAAACAGATTATCATCCTCCATAATTCCTTTCAGAGGCACCTTTGCAAACTGAGGTCCCTAACTGAAGAGATATGAAGCCTTCTACATAAATCATTCCATAAGTAGGGCCTCAGGTTCTCATGTTTACAACAGCAACGAATATGTAGGTTTAGGATCAAATATGCTCTGGCTTCTGTAATAGAGACTTAAATACTCTTGGCTCTGGAAAATTCAATATTGTATGCAACCAGGAAATACACTGCTTGCTAGGGAAGCTACTAAAAATTACAGATTGCAACAGAACAAAGCTGACAAAGGGTTTCAAAGACTGTATTGATCTGCTTTATGAAATACATGTATCAATAAACATTGATTTCATGGATGCAAAACAAATTGTTCAAACACAGCAAAATATATGCATCTTCCAGCTTTTCTTTAATTGAATATTTTGAGCTTCCATTCAACATTAAGAGACATTGAGACATTTGAAAAGAAAACCTAAAGAACTGAACAGCTCCAAATTGTGAATACTCACCAACTTCCTGTGAAGTCTTAACGATACCTAGATTGTCCCTCAGCCAACGAACCACAGCACCAGCTATTGCAACAGATCCCTGAAGGAAACAAAATCACTACAACATTAGGAGACAACAACTGGTAGCTTCGTGTTCCTTTTTACGAAACTGGAAAAGAGGGGTAGCTGCGGCCTCCAATTGCAGGCTTACAGTCACAGCTTAAAGCACTCCCAAGAATGCTCACAACCAAACCACAAGTTTCTTGGCAGCTGGAGACTGTCATGTCAAAATGGCAGCCTGTTACACGGGCTCCATGTAGAAAAGGTGCATATTGCACGATTTCTTCCATGGCAGGGAGTTACCAAGGCCTTTCCCAAGCAAGTCTTCTTGTCTCTAATTTAGGTCTTCTCCCAAATATCAAGTTACGATGTCAAGTTGCTTCAGCCTTCTTTTTCTGACAAATTAAGATTTTTATGCTTTGATTTAAAAAACCAAGACTGCCTATGTCTAGAGTCTAAATACAAATGCCCAGACAGACAGAAAATTTAGGCACTTGCATTTGCCAGCAAAATCGCTCTGCTGCCTTAGCAAACGGCCCTGAATGGCTCCATCATATCTTAGATGAATGGCATGGCTCCCACCTCACTCCAAAGTCCAAATGGACTTCTCTACAAGACAGTCCCAAGTCTACTAGACTAAGCTTCAAGTAAAACGGGAGCAGCAGCATATTTTCATTCAAAGCCATTGCTAGAAGGAGCAGGGGTGTTTTCTAACCAGCTAGCTATTACAGTTACAAGATAAGGGTTTGATTAAAAGAAAAGGCTGAATCCACATTTTTTGCCTCTCTGGAAAGTGTCTTAACCAGCAGATTGTAGATGAGCCTAGCATGGTTATAGGAGAAAGGACACTTAAAATCTTCTGTTGAAGCCATTTCTTCAGACAGTATCATTAAAGACGTGGAGATGAGGAAGAAGCAAAGTACACATGCACGTGTTTCAGCATGCAGAAATACAAATCACTCTCAAGACAGTTCCAGTGCTTGCTTTAAGAGCATGGGTTAAAAACAAAACAAGCCTCTCGCACACCTGCACAAAATGAAAACCCCAAAGTTTGCCAGAACAGGGCAAATACAAGATCAACTTTCCTTAGGGAAGGAAAAGGAAACGAACACAGCCTCCCACATCCTAGTAAAGTACCATAAGCCACAAACTATTCTCCCAATGAAGAAAATCCTGTGTGCTGTCTTTGTCTGTTTCACATGGAAAACAGAGGCTCTCTAAAAAACCTCAATAGCTGCAAAGGACTCAGTACGCATGTTTTGAGAATTACTATCAGATCAAGTTACGTAAGTAACATAGATGGAAGAATAATCATTCTGTTATTCCCAATGAACCTTTGGTGCCAAATAGGTGCTCAGCTGATCTGTGCTTCAGAAGCAGAGCTTTAGAACAATGAACCCTGAAGTTAAAGTAAAAATCCAATTTTCTACAAAATTTGTATGCCCTCAGTTACGTGGAGAATTGAGGAACTAAATTCTGGAAGTAGGCACCGAAGTCTTAGTAGGTAAAAAATGCTCAATTCTTAGAGGATTCTTGTCGCAGAAATTTGATTCGGATTTTTAAAAGTTAGAAGTAAAATCCATTAGAATGAAATAAAAACTAAAGAAATGTAGTTATGACTTTTATTATGAGAGGATAACTGAAACACTAGTACTTTTTTCCCCTCCTTTTAAAACCCAATTTTAGTATAAAAATATTTGTTTTATTTACTTATAACATTTATTAAAGATTTGAAAGACCATGTAACAGAAAAAATGTTATAGCCATCATGCCCTGAAAATATAATGCCCTGATGCAATGTAGAAATATTTTTATTAGATTACGTGATACAGATTGGAGATAGGGATAACCAAAACCACACATAAGTCTCGAGGCACACAAACTATAACACAAAGCTATTTTGATTTCCATGCAACTGAAGAAAACATAAGAATACTACAAAACAGCAGTAAACAAGAACATGTTTCACTGCAAAAAGGAAGAAATTACTGGACTTACCTCCAGTGCATAACAAACTGGTTTGTCTCTGCCCAGTTTGTAAGCTATTGTGGTTAGAAGACCATGCTCAGAGAACACAGACTAGATGGGGAAAGTCAAAAGAAAAGGTAAAGCATGAATGAAGGCAGAAAATATTTAAATAAAAATATTCAAATTATAATAAACAAGAGACAAAACCTTCACTGAAACAAAAAAAAAGAAATATGGAAAGTTTAAACAAAGTGAATTATCAGTCACTCTAAATAAACACCTAAGATAGAACCCTCAGGCCACTGGTGTTAATTCTCGTTTCCACAAGCTACCTCAGATCTTTCCAGACTCCTTAGAGCAAAGAATTGAGGGTCTTTAGGAGGAGATGTAAAGGAGAAGGAAGCCAAAGCTTTGCACTATCTGTTCAACTACAACTACAAAGAAACAATGGGAGAACATGAAGGGAAGAAATAAAATATCCAAGAGAAGGAGAAAAGCATGTGGTTAAGTAACACAACACTCAGCACTTCTGGGTGAGGTTAAGAAACATATACAAGGAAAGAGCAAGAAACTTGCTATGAAAAGTTCTTTTTGGAAACTTTAAGGAGCTAGGAAATGGAGCCTTACCGAAAGACCTTGAACAAATTATTACTTTCAATTCTTTCAGATTTCAGTATGCGGTTTTCCTTATCCCTAGCAATATAATTGTTAGGAAGTTTAAGAAAGGCTAATATATAGTTGTACTCAAGAACTTAAATATTGTAAATAAAAAAGTGAACAACTAAAAAATGCAACTGACCTTCTGACCTGTATTGCACAGCAAGAAACATCCTGTTCCATACCTAGCATGAAAGCAAAGGAAAGTTAAAACCAGGATGTTTAAAGGATAACCTGTTACTGCAATTCATGACTGCATGACACCACTTTTTGTCCCTTGAAGGTCATGTTACCATTAACCGACGATAAAACTATCCTCCAAAAGTTGATCTAAATGCAGCCTGCAGCTGAAAAATCTAGTCCCACACCTCTCTCCCTGGCTATTTCTGTATAATACTTGATCAAGGAGCAGACATGGCTGAAAACTAAGTATGAATTCCTCTTCGGTGGCAGTGTTTACCTACCTCAATTGAAGCTGATTATGAAAGCTACTTTATAAAATAAATATTCCACAACATTAAATTCAAGTTTTTAAAGGGGAAAATTAAAGAAACTTTGTTCCTCTCACAAAGAAGAGGGTTTTCTTTAAACATATTCAGTTAAAAAAATTCTAAAAAGGGCATATTTCTCATTTGAAGACCACATCACATATATGTGTGCATACACAGACTTATAAGGACACAGTTTAATAAAAGGAGTACAAAATACTTATAATCCACTCTAACTTATTCTAAGAAATTATTAGTTCCGTACCTTTTTAATACCCTGAAAACTGATAGCTTAAAATAGTACTGAGATAGTCTTCAGTTATATTTGGAGAGAAAAGGGTAAAGCGGTAAAGAAATAACTCAAATAGGTTAAAAAAAAATAATCTCACTTTTACCTTTTGGTTTAGCTGTTTTGTTTTTTTTTCCCCTAAAAGTCTCTTGTGTTATAAAAGTATTTCTTATAAAAATAACTTTGCAACAATTTTACTTAGAACCATGTTTGTTTTACTAAAATAGAAGGCCACTAGTCATTAAATTTGTGTATAAATATAAAAGATAAAGTGAAAGTTAATTAGCAACAAGTATTGATTCATGTGTAATTAAATCTGTGAAAGTCCCATACTGTGTATGTACCTACACGCTCAGTTAAGCACATGGTTGTAAATGGAACAGTAAGTCATCTGAGCAGAGCTTTTCCTCGAATGTTTGATTACACCAGTTGCCTGATTTAACTGATAAGCTATTTTAAACAAGGAACACTAAGAGGCTGAGAAACAGAAAAAAACCCAAATGTAAAATTCTCGATGCTGAGCTAGACACAGAGGTAAAACTAAGCACTGCAACTGAAACAAACGTTTCCCATCTAGCAATGCTGTTTTTTTTTTTCTCATTCAAGTCTACGCAATCTAACTTACACAGCCCGTATTTGTTTAACTTTAGGTCACAATGTAAATGCTACTGCAACTCTTTTAATCTGTGTTTTGGAGAATTTTAAAATGAAAAACCTCCTGTTACACAGAGATATTTCCTCACAGTGACTTTGTTCCAAAATACACCTCATAAACCACATAACTTTAATATCTTCGTTATTTTATATACAAGTCAGGACACTGTTTACTTTGTAGGTCAACACAGTCAAAAGATAGAGGGGTAGTTATGCAGTAACTACAAAAGCATTTGGCAGGTAGCTTGAAAGAGAACATAATATTAAATTCAAAACTGAACAGTGTGTTTATCTTAGAATTTTCAGAATGACTTACGTATTTTTTGCCTGCCCATCTTGAAAACACATTTGCCCAACAAGAGCAGCAGACTGGTCACCCAAGCACTGAAAAGAGATATTTTTTTTTTTAGCAAATGTCTGCACATGAATCGCATGAAAAAGGAACATGAATAGATATATTTAACTATAACTCTATTAGGAGCATGTAGGCAACTGAAAGTGAGGAAAAATCTATAGAGACAACCTGTGCTTTTTACTACTCTTCCCTTTGTAAGAACTGCAAACGAAAAGCATCATGCTACTTACGGTGAACAATTGAAAGAAATAAAAATTAAAATTTACTATCTTTATGCATGTTGTATTGGAAAAAGCTGAGAATCTGCCCAACATTTCTGTATTATGTATATATTGAACTCCTTTTATACACAAAGCAGAGCTTGCTTCCATTTTGCAATGTTAATCATTTACTTGGAGATCCTAAGTTTCCAACAGCACTACACATATGCATTAATGCTGTCAGCTGTATTTCCACAGCCAGACCTTAACTTAATAATGAAGAATCCAGTCAATTAATAATTCAACTTTAAAAGTTTACTTCATGTTCAACATGAAGTAAAAACCCATCAACTTAATTTGTCGCAGGATTTGCCCATCTTAAAGCTTTTTCCAGTGAAGGTACGTTCAAGCAGTATCAGTTTCCCATGGCAGAGTCTGAGCTGAAGTAGGACTTACCCCAGAAATCGGTACACCTGTCAAAGCTCCAGATTTCTGATTTGTAAAAAGAGAAAGAAAAGTTCCAAATTAGCTTTCTGTGACTACAATTTAAAGCAATGAAAAAGAAGCTAAACTTGTAATGCTCAAAGGAAAACAAAGAAGGGTAACGTAAGCAACATGGCTCAGCTCAGGTGTATACTGGACTTCAGCTTAATGCAGCTCATGCCTAAAACACTAAAAAATAGATCAGGAAATTTACAGGTGTACTTTATGTCACCTCAACAGTTCTTAACATAAATTTTATTGACATCATAGTGTACAGAAAATCAGGTTCAGTGTAATCTGTCCAGTGTCAAGTGTAAAATACAAAAGTGCAAAACGGTAAGAAAAAAAAAGTGATTGTGATGACACACAAAGCAAAGACAGATGCCTCATTTTAAGACACAGTATTTTATGTCTCATATAGAATTTCTTCCAAACATTACCATGTAGTTTTTCAGTTGCATACTTGCCACAGGTATCATAAGAAATTTATAACCTGACAATTTTTACTTCTTTCTGTAAATTGTTTCTTTGTGCAATTGTGAAAATGCATTGTCAGTGAAGCCATGCAAGTGCATTTCCAATCTGAATCTTCTTTCCTTTAATTCTCATTTTAATTAACTGGATTTAAGGTAATTGTAGCTTATAAATGCACTAAAAATCCCTGCATGAATCTGACGTTTGACTGTAATAGAATGAATATTTGTAGACAGAATGGCATGCTTTCCTCATTTATAAAATGAAACAGACAACATTTATTAGCCAGTTTCTGTATTTTTCACTTCATTATAAAAAGAATTTGCAGGCTGTTGAATATTTAAGGCAAACATATACATCGAGATTACATTTCAGAAACAACTTTGGCATGAACTCTGATTTGGAAATACCCACTAAATTTATTGGTCTAGAAAGTGTGCTTTTACTAATCCTTAAACCCATGGAAATGCACAGCATCTGAACAGAATGGATAAGATAGAGGTGGTCAGCCTAATGGAAGCCTCTACTCACCAGGCTAGGACAGATTTTCTACAGTCAGCAAAAAGAAGAAAAAGAAAAAAAATGGAAGGGGAAGAGAAACAAAAGTTCACATTTAAAGTGACCAGCTATTCTGTTTCAGTTGATAGGTAGTATCTTTTTCCATTTACCTCACTCATTCAGCTTAACACAACTCACTCTCATCCAACCTTCACATTACAAAAAGTCATCAATGATTAATAGTGGCATCTCCGTTAACAGATTAGCAAAAATACTTACATTTCAGGCAAGTTCGAGTTATATTTTAAATAAAAATCCCATAATTTGTCTTAATTACAAAAATGCCTCTATGTTCTTAGCAAACAATAGGGCAGACTACCAGGAAAAAGAATGCAAAACCACAACATTTAGTTTATCTGATTCTGAAGCTAATAAATTAGATGCCCCTGTATCAGAAGTGTTAGTGATACATCAAAGTAAACTTGAAACCTCAGCCCCATGATAACAATTAATGATTTACTCTTAAGTAATATTCACAGCTGCACTGGAAGCAGTGTGATTAAAAAGACATCACAATATTCCAAAATATTTTTTTTGCTGAGTGCTATGTAAATATACACAGCAAAAGAAGTTTATTTTTCAAAAAGAAGGCAATCTGAGGTGTTACTTGTGATTTTCCAGTTCACAGTAACTAACTAATCTTGCCTTTTGTTATGTGGTAATAAGACATTACATGTCTTGTCCAGTCTTCTTAGATCATGAAGACTTCCATAGCGACTTTCATGTCCTCTTTTCGATTGTACAAGAAGTAAAAATATTGTGCTCTACTAACAGCAATGTCATTCTTTTAACCTACTGATTATACATTGCATTCTGAAGGCTAGTTTCTAAACCAATAAGTAACCGTAACAAAAAACCCCAAATTTTTATCCTTATCAAAAACCTCCATCTTGTTTTGTCTATTTGCACTTGAAAGAGAAAACAACGAATATTCAAGTTCATATAATTTTATACAAAAGCAGATAATGACATATTAATCATAAACCAAACAATACTGGTCTAACAAAAGCCATTAGTCTCAATCTGTCAAATCTATATTGATATAGTTATATTTTTGCAAGATTAACTTCACACACACACAAGAAAACATACCATCAGGCCATAAATCTCAGAGGAGCTTCGTACTTTTGGGAGTATTTCCATAGGAATATCAAAGAACCTGAACACAATACAAATTAATGTTTATATATGGTCAGTGCTACATCAGAAAGCATGTTGCATTTATTTTCTTAAAAAACTTTAAGCTGTAAAAAAAAAAAACTATAAAAGAAACTATAAAAGTGTTTTTCCACTTGTTACAGTACGTGACACTAAATTAGGGAGTAAAACAGCATATATTTGAATATTTTGAAGACATAGCCAACACTTTCATGTGGGAAGTAATTCCTCCTCCAACAATATCTTTATAATATTGTTGTTAATAAATTTAAATTGAAAATAGAGACACTATCATTGTAACTGCCTCATAAATTTGATTAAGGAATAAAGAAACTACTGAATGTCATTGTTTCTATGATCCAGTCTTCCACCTACAGAAAAAATCTGTTCCTTTTAATTAATCCAGACAGTTGTAATTTGAACATCTGGAGAACAATGACTCTTAAATACTAATGTTAACAGTAAATACAACAGTAATTCCTGATCTTAGTCTAGATAAGAGATTGTTACCATTAAAGGAATTTCTTCACATGTCCCTTACAGAAACTATTTAAATAACAGTATTACTGAAAAACTGAGCTTACTGGCAGAGCTCAGGATCCCATTCCAAGGAATGAATGTTGAACAACATTGTTCTGCTGGCATTGGTTACATCTGTACAGTGAACACCTCCATTCTTTCCACCTGTCAAACTCTGAACAACAACAACAAAAAATCAGCAGTAATCACCAAGAAAAGATACAGGTTTATTTCAACAAACTACAAAAAAATTTTTCTAAATTCATAAAGCTTTCAGCTTGGGACTGGGAACTCTGATATTTCTGAACCACTAAAGAGGCAGACCTGTGATAGTGGAACAAAGGCATGAGAGAGGTAATAAGGGTACAACAGTACCTCCTGGATCCTTAAACTGCAAAGCTGCCTGATACACCTTTCTAAAGTCCAAGAGTTTTCCAAAAGCATGAGCAAAATTTTACAGCAACCTATAAATGGTAAACTACACATAAGCACCTACAAAATAATATAGTGATACAGGGACACTAAAAGTTCAACTTGCAAGGAACTTTAATGGAATTTCTTTAGTGGCTTGTATTGACATCACTGTGTGATTGGTGGGCATTGTGTGTCACAGTACTTTCCACAGGAATTTGCATGATGTGGAAATTAATTTTAAAAAGAGTGATCATAAACTCACAAATACATACCCATATAAGCCATGAATCAATAGTTCCAAACATAGCTCTTCCATCATCAACTGCTTGCCTAATCTCTTCCACATTATCCAAAAGCCATCGAAGTTTCACTGCACTAAAATAAGTGCTAAGGGGAAGACCAGTCCTAAACTGTAAAATAAAATTAAAAAATTAAACACCATGCAAGTATCTTTTCCATGAATACTGTAGTTACATATAAAAATGGCGATAGTAAGTGAAAAATTGAAGACACAAAACTAAGAGAAATTACACAAACTTGTTATTTAAGTACTAAGCATACAATACACAAGTCTGCAAATATCAAAACTAAATGACCAGTGCATTAATAGGCAAAGATCAAAGCTGACCTAAACACAGTTCAAAGACCATTTACGTGGAAGTAGTTGTTTGCAAAAGTCCTGTCTTATCTAGGATATCTCCATATGACCAGACAGCAAATAATGACAACAAAAATGAGCAGCACGACACAGGAAAGATGGAATTTGTATTCTACTAGAACTTAAAAATCAATTAAGTTTATATGCATTTTGACATCCATTTTCTGTGTATAGGAAAACCTATAATATATAAAATACATAATATGTATATAATCAATCAAGGAAAATATAAATCAAAGACTTAAAAGCTTGCAAAAAGGTCTCATATTTTCCAAATTGTTTTATATATATATCCATATTAAAAAAAGAATGAATGTGCTATTTATAAACTACCTTCCCAGTTCTCAGATTGGTTGCAATTAATTTCAATATTAAGGCATAAGATGAGAAAGGATAATACATTTCACATCAATAAATTATTTTTCAAACAGTTTTTTCTACTTGCTCTTAATTTTTGTGTTAATATTTACTTATCATTGGATAGGTAGCACATGAATAAGTCTCTTCTAATGATTACTCTTTTAACTTCTCTCATGAGATGTGTAAAGAGTGTTAACTGCTTAGTTTCAGGAAAATAAACATTTCCCAGTCTCAGATGGGTGTAGAGTACTATGCACATTTTTTATTATTTGACAAGCTAAGAAGGGACTAGAAGCTACAACTGACTGACCTTGTTTTGGGGAATTTTAAGCACACATCTCCAAAACATTATGTACTGTAGCAATAATAGTTCAGCTACTATTTAAACGTTCTAGAATATCTCTTACCTTAAAAAAGGCTTTGTTTTTTCCTGGAATTCTTTTAAGAAGCCGTTCAACTGTTGACTGGGTTCTCAGGTCAAGCCATACTAAAAACACAAATAAAATTAACTGATCAACTGATTTAAGACATGAAAAGTGACATGTACAAGCTTCTTCTACAAAACTAGAGCTCTTGCCAGTAAATTCCTTTTCTTTATTTTTAGCTTTTTGTGTAGTCAAAAGAACGTCATATTGCCATTGTATTTTAAATGCACTGATGTAAAAATTAAAAATGGTTAGATAAACTCATTTGATTTAGAAGAACAAACGATTTGAGAAATCAAACAGGATTTTCTGTGTAATAGGATATATATTTTTCTCTATCAGAGCATAATAAAATGACTAATACTACTTGGTTCATGGCAGATGACTGTCATTAAACTCAGAGGTTAAAACAAATAGGAGGTTGATTATTTACTATTCCTATGAAAACTTTGAACTGAAGTGCTACGTCAGAGTTATCAAGGTACAGCTGGGCTTAAGATAAAGCTGTTAACATATATTTGAATACAGAAGAGTTCTGTTTTTTCAGTGCTACTGTGCTAAACTAAATCTGACACTTGACATGGCCTAAAAGAGCAAATCTAGACAATTACTATTTCTCAGCTGACATAATCTGAAAAGCTAAGGTAAGTTCAAAACAAAACTCCAAACCAATAAGCATTCGTTAAGCCTACTTAACACATTTTCCCTTTAAAGTTAAATCAAAAGCATCCTGAAAATTTTGTAACCTCCTTCATTTAAAAGGAACTGATTGGGCATAAGTCAGAGCTTCATTACATGCCAGGGATGTACAAAACCCCTCAGGAACATTATTATTTAATAAATCACTTTATGGGCTTCTAACAAAAAACAATGTTAACAGAATAGTTTGGGGTTTTTTAATTGCACTGGTGTATACAAACACACAGCTTATGACACAAATAATCAAACAATCAAAGAAGTTAGTAGGCTAGGCCACAATGAGACCTGCACAGGAAACTAGGAAAGCATTTTTCTACAACATGCTCATTTTATGATATTACATATTCAGAAAGTATAGTAATTACCAATAGCATTATAAAGAGGTTCTCCAGTTGTCTTGTCCCAAACCACTGTTGTTTCTCTCTGATTGCTGACTCCAATGGCTTCGGGACAAAATAGAAAGAAGTATCCTTTTCAGAAGGTTTGTTTTCCCCTTTTGGGGGGTGAGGGAGGGAAGGGAGAAGTGGAGAGGAAGGAGGAACAGGTAAGGAGAAGAGGAAAGTAAATGGGAAATAAAAAGCTTCCAATTTTTCATGTTATAATCTAGAAATATTACTTCTAAAAACTCATCGTTCAACATTTGCTGCTTAACATATGTGCTCTAAATCTCTTTTTTTTTTCGCCACAAACTTGAGACCACAACAACACCGACAGGAAAACCGGCTTTTCCCAATAAGTCCTAATTTAAATTTCAGAATTTCTTCATTCATCACTTGTCTCTGATTTTGCAAGATTACGTTAAGACGACTTTGTAGACTCTGCATTGCTAGTATACACGAAGGACTTATTTTCTCACTATTCCTCCCAAACAAACTGTTCTCAATTCCAATTTAACTTTTTTCTTGAGGCCAGCACATGCTGCCACCTTTCTCTTTATTGACTTAAAAACTCGAGAATCTGACTTGCTCAACCATGAGTATGTTAAAGCTCTCAGTTACCCTTAAGTACTAGGAATACCTTTTATGTTAGTGACGTCTATGTTCAGTTGTTGCAGTTTCTCACAGGTTCTTTCCACACATTCATTGACAGACTTTAGTATTTCCTTTGGATCTTGTTCCACCCATCTTTAACAAAAAGACAAAAAATATAAAAAGACAAAAAATTACATTTAGGGGAAAAAAAGAAATTCTAGTCTGAAAAAACAGCTGAGCATTCCAACACAAACATAACCACAAAGTATGTTTTACATATCTAGAAAAAGTGTAATGAATTTCAAACCCTTTTTAAACAGTAAGTTGTATTTTCACAACAAAACCATCCACAGAAAACAAAGAATTTTGTTTTGGTTTATTCTATACAGAGGGCTTTGGCAGCAAATGGTAGGTCAGTTAAGAACAAAGAAAAAAAAAAAACACACCTGAGAACAAACTAAGCAATTTCTATGGACTAAGCTGAAGACTCTGATTAAATTGTAAAAATGACCAGCTTTGTCACTTTAAATGAGATTTTAAGTCTCATTTAAACTTTAAAATTAAACTTTAAAGTTTAAACTTTAAATACGTTAATAAGTGGTCAGAGTAAAACACTAAGTATTTTTAGTTTATGTAACTGAGAGCACCCCATGTAAGTTTTTATGCCATTTTTCCTACCACAGTCTTTTATAGCAGACACAATGTTCTTAATTATTAATCAACTTCAGTTTTGATCATTCATAGATAAAAATATATAAGCTCTACCAAAACATACACAAATAAAAAACTACAGAAAACTCATACCCTTCTTTAGGGAATTTCTGCTGTATCTCAACTTGATGGTGACTCAAGAGCTCTGCCGTTTTCGCATTAAAAACCTGCAAATAAATTATACAACAGAATTTTCTATAAACACAGAAGTTTAAACAACAACGAATTAACTTTTATTCTTTTGAACAAATACAGTGCCATGATAATTGATAGTAATTTTCTACCGTCAACCCAAATATCCATATAACTTGGGTTCAGATATACAAATTTTTGTAATTAAGGTAAGCAAAGAATATTTTGGGGAAGCTTTGCTGTCAATTATAATTGCTTTTTTTTCTTGGTGGATGGGGAAAGAACCACATTTTTTTCTTGTGGAGGTTGTAGAAATTAAACTAATGATGCTTTTTAGAACATACCTCTCAGTAAAATACCCACTGTTAGTCATAATAACATTTCTTTAGTTCCTGCTCTGATACTCTAATGCCAGAGCTATGCCTTTTCTTGGGTTTGCTCACTTTTGGGAAGAGTGATTTCAAGAGACAATCACATTTAGTTCAGAAATCACAGAAGGGACCAAACAGTGAGGAAAGAAAAAGCACCTAGGTAGAACCCAGTTTGTTTCAAAACAAACTACAAATACAGAGCTCATGAACAATCTGACAAGAGAAGAACATCACTGCAGCAACATAATACATTAAAAAAAGAGAAGAACATGTAGAAAAGTGACTTAGATTTGAATATACTATAATAAAACCCAGCAGAGTAGAGAATCCTGAGGACTAAACTAATGGCTGTTCGTAAGGAACCAGAAGTTAGAAGCTCTGCCTTGCAGTAGAAGTTCAGCTAGAAGACACAACGATCTGCATTAACCATCAGTGGCCTGTTTCCAAAAGTAATCTACTGTAGCCCAGTAAAACATTCAACTTAATTGTACAATGAGTAAGCCAGCGTAACTGACTGGGCGATGACGATGTTCCTGTGAAAACAACTCTTTCTCAATAGCACTGTGCAGAATCTTTTGCTTGAAGAACATTCAGGGACCCAGAAAATAAAATCTAACAGCAGACTCGGATGAACTGCAAAACATGCCAGAAGGACACCATCCTACCTTTTTATGGCAAGCAGAGGAGGGTCAGATTTAGAAACTACGTTTCTACTAAGGGCATCAAATTCAGTTATGGCCATCCACTCTCTAGGATACAACTGAATCTTTCCTAGACTTCTTTGGTAATGCTCTCTCCTCATTCCACAAATTTTAGGAATTTCTCTTAAATCATTTAATCCATAAACTCTTGATTTCATTTAGAGATTATAGTCTACTCTGAAACTATTAGAACAATTCTAATAAAGAGCAGATCAAGTTCTGATTCTCCAGTTTCTTTGAAACCTTGAAATATATCTTTAGAGTGAAACTTCTCTGTTATCAGTTGGAAAGATTGGATAGAAAAAGCACATTGTATTCTTTTTACCATATTTACTTATCTGTGTGTTTCATCTACCAGCTCAGGCTTGACATGAAGCTATCCTAACAAAAGGGTAAGCTTTCTCAGTACTACATGTTTGGAAAGAACTAGTACAATGTGTTACAGGTTTTAAAGTGCTATGCAACATAGTTAATACGAGAGATTAAGTTTTGGATGTATGCAACAAAATTTTTTTTACTTGAAATTGCCTTTCTGCCAAAAGCATAGTAACATTTACTAAGTTTTCATAATGAAGATAGAAAGATAGAAGACTTTTTATTGAACCTGTATGTATCTGACCTAGTAACAACATTAAATAACATTCGGTAATCAGTTACCATTAATCATTCAGTATTCCTTGAAACAGAAGGCAGTACATAAAGATTCCTAGTGTTAGCAAGAAATAAATGCAGATTCAATTAGACAAAGTCATTCACTGAACCTGGAGTGTCTAACATGCAGAAAATAAAAGGTGAAGTTCTAGCCCAGTAAGGCTTTTTGCCTTCTTCTAAGTAAGCTGTTCTAACAGCAATAAATTCTCAACAGAAGCAATAACACTACAAATGCATAGATTTTTTCACACCCATAAAGAAGAACTAGGTAAACACACTCTCTTAATCCACCACAAACAAAACCACAAGTTTCTGAGATCCTCAACAAAAGCAGTAGACACTCCCTGTACCTCCAGGCAAAGGATTAAAAAGTTTCACTGAGAACAATACCATGTTCTACAGTGATAAATAGAATTCTGACACACCAAAGGATGCCAAACGTAAATGAGTCCTTACATTCAAACCTAGAAGATGATAAATAAAGTAGTGAATAAATAGACCAAATGGGATCTCCCCTCCTTCCCTGCCCACTGTGACTGTGGTGAGAGAGGGAAATAGGTGACCATAAGTATGAGTAATTCAGATAAGGTCAATACATTCCTGTTGAAACAAGTTTGAAGTGTATTTCTGTCACTGCTTTTCTTCCTTTCATATTCATTAAGAACTGGTTCCAGTTTATGGTACGGATTTCTCACTTTTTGTAGAGGGAAAAAAAGTCAGTCAGTTTTGCCCTAACTGTATCAGCAGTAGTCACGAAAGAATTGTTTCAGCTATTTGTTCATGTAGAACTGTCTTGAAGAGAGATGATTTGATGAAAGACAGTGAAAACCACCAGATACGTACTGAATTCTCTGGTGAGAGATTAAAGAAAAGGAATAAATAACACCCTCTTTCCACTCCCAACAAATTATCATACAAAGAATTATAGCTTGAGCCTTGAATCTCAACAGTGAAGGAGAGAAGAAAGACCTACTTAGCTATGCTGGATGTAAGCAAGCAGACAAGCACAAGGCTGATCAATTAATTCAAGCTCTTTATAGAGTCTCTAATATAATACATGATGTGCTATGAAGGGGTGCAAACAGTTGCACAGTATTACATTGGGTCTTTATCATCTCAGTGGAAAAGAATTCAGATTAATCAGCGGAAACAATTCTAAAAGAATGAAAAGAAATACAAGACAAACAAACATGAGGCTCACGGAAGTGATGCAAGAAGCTGCACAGCTCAGAAGATGAAAGTGAAAATAGATTTTAGAAGTAACTTTTCAGGACCCTCAAGCTTTGCCACATAACTCTGCCTGCAGAGTTACTAACTACTTCTGTTAGCCTACGCTGTATCTTCATAAGTTTCTGTTAAGCTGGAACAGCTATGGCTTTGCAGGCAAACAAGCTCAGAGCTGGAGTTATGAAATTGCATGAGATCAACCCAAGTGGGGGAAGGATGACAGACGAACAGTAATTCCACCTTTAGCATTTAACTAGGATTAGCAAGCAGTCAGAATTTATGAATAACTACAGTTTAACAAGTCTCCTTGAAACTGTCTTGCTTGGAAGGCTCCTGATGAACAGACCTCCCTCCCCTCTCGTGGAGGTGCTTACGATGATGGGAATAAAAAGCAAAACTACAATGTATTTTAAGTGATAAAAGCTAAGAGTTAGAGGAAAACTGAAGTATTTCCAATATTTTTAACCCTTCTTGTTAGCTATACAATCAAGTTTTGCTTTTTCCCAAAAGGACACATTACTTCAGTAGAGGGGTGAAATGGATTCCCCTCTGAAGGGTAAGCTCAATGGGTACTAATGCTTAATGTGTGATATAGCTTTATTTGAATGTTTCTTCTGGAAATTAATTAAAGGAAGAAAGAAATATTGCACTGACATGGAAAAAAGATTGTCTGTATTGGCCCCCTGTAATTGTAAATTTAGACTCTGAACTGTTGACACTACTCTTTGGCCCTAAAGGACCAGACAGTTTTTCACCCAGACATGGTCTAAATCATATGTTCATACGTCTTCCATCTTAAAAAACTAGGTAACAGTTGCATTGTACTACTGAATAGACATGTGCAAACCAACAATTTGATTTTGACCGGTGACTTCGTGAAGATGAAAATTGTTGGAAGCACTAGAGAAAAAAAAAAGTAGCAAAATCAGTGAGAAAGGTATGCAAAACAACTAACACAGTAAAAGATCGAGAGGTAATAATAGAGCCAAGGAAACAGGCAAAAAGACCACCACATTACCTTTTGGCTTAAAATATTTCAAAGCAAAGTCCCTCTTCTAACTGTGGCAATCTCTTTCCAGCACAGAATTCTCCACATACATGTGTTATTATCTGGATGACTAATGCGGCTTGTAGCAGATCCCTGCACACTTTGCCCTCTTCTTACCCTCCACCCCATGTTCTGATTTAATTCAGTGATGATGTATCTTTTTTGCTTAAATCCACATAACTTTATTATCATAATAGTTTGATCACACTGCCAAGTTTAAGACAATGCTGTATTTTGAAATTAATTGAGAGAAACCGAGATGGATACAAGAATTGAAGAGTGACAGAGACAATACACTTTTTAAAAAGATTAAGGAAAGAATTATGGCCTCTTATTTCTTTGTATGAGCACTTGAATCCTTGAAGATGGGAAACATACCTCATGTAGACAGGAAAACACCCCTGACCATATACAAGCCATTGATGAATGCACATAGTGTAAGAAATTCCTTGTTAGAAGAACTTGTAAAAATAGCTTCAGTATAAATTGAAAGCTTGCAGTGTCTCTTCTATTTCTACTACTGTTATCCTTTTAGGCTAAGAAAAAAGTTAACTTGGTATACACATAAAGCAGATAGAATTTATCTTCAGGTGTTACAGGGAACTTTTCCAAATTCTTTTCTGAAAAGGACTCCTGACTGACATTCAAGATAGCCCGCTCATCTCATTTGTCAGTTTGGAGTTTCTCTCCACCTCCAGATCTGTGTTTTGTCATTTGACAATCCCATGAAGGTCGTGATGTTGAGTAATAATGGTAATACAGGTCAAGAAGATATTCTAGTCTCCTGCTTCATGAACGAACATTCTGTGTGGGGAAGCTTCAAAAAAAAAAAAACACAACAAAAGAAAAAAACACCAAAAAAAAGAAAAAAGAAAAAAAGAAAGGGCAAGCCAAGCCATTCATCTTCCCAGTTCAAAACTGTCCACATCTGACAACATTTTATATCTAGTCATTATCTCTATTCTGATTTCCATGGTGGAAACTATCACTGGAATCAAAGTCAAATTATCACGACTTACTGACTAGGCAACAGGACATTGGTAGAGATTTGCAAGCAGGAAGTTTATATAGTAAGTTTTATATATAATAATAATATTAGTTACTGTCTATTGCATAATGTGGAAAGAACTAGATCCTTAAACTAAAGGGCTTATGTATATGATTAATACACTAATCGTCCTATCCTTGAACAAACTACCCTCCTCCAGTGTTTAAACAAGCCCACCTTCCACAATG